>NC_083338.1:123855124-124144580 GCF_019175385.1 Lycium barbarum | reverse complement strand
TCGAAAAGAGTAAGTAATAAACTAATAAAAAGACTGAAACATAAGCTAAATACAAGAAAAGATACGAAGGGAGTGGGATGTGAGAGAAAGTCTTACGATCCAACTATCTCTTGTACCCCTAATTGGCGCTGAGGAGTCTTCATCTTGGAAACCTAGAACAGAAGAAAGTCTCTTTAGGATGGCTCTATCCTAGCTAGACCGAGTCACAACTACTTATTATAGAAGACTCAGGCACACTTCCTCTTTCCTAATTTAAAAACAAATTCACTTTATGAAATGATTTACAGCCACACAAATATTCAAGACTTATTTTGTACCACAAGTTTCAAAAGTCTTCACTCTTCCTTAAATATCGTGTCCAGTCAAATGGGTTCACATAAATTGAAACGGAGGGAGTATTACTTACTATGTGACACTTTTGGTTTTTCGAGAAGTTTGACCAATATTTTAAACTGCATTTTTTCATCATATTGACATGAGAAAAATTGTAACTTATAGAACTTTTCTTATAGCTTTGAATATATACATTTTAGCTTTAAAATATTACGTTGATCTAATCCAATTTACTTTCAAATATTAGTCAAATTAAGTCTCGAAAAATGAAAGTGTCACATAAATTGAGATGGAAGGAGTACTTTTAATTTATTTGAATGTGTAAATATTTTTTTGGGCGTCAGTACTACACAAAACTTAAACTCTATTGTTTGACCACTATTATTGAGATAATCTATGTTTTTCTTAAAAAACAATTTAACGGGAAGCGTATCAAAGTGAAGATGAATAAACTGTTTCATAGATTTTGAACCTCATATAATGTGAAATGCGTTGGAAATGCTGCTTCTTTATAAAAGAAATCTAGAAAGTATATATATTTCCCAACTTTACTTTAAAAATCAAACTCCCCCCTCAACTTTAAACAATAGTCATTCTCCCCCCTTTATTCGAATTGACTTTTTTCAATTCCTATTCTATCCTTACATTATCAACTTGTCCTTCTTCTTTTTTTTCTTTTACTTCTTTAAAAGCCTTTTTTTTTATCTCTTTAATCTATGTAACAAATTTCCTTTAAAAAATTAAATATTATTTTCGAGACGACAAGTATACATAATGTCATTCTATAATTAAATAAACGAGAAGCATAAGATTTTTTTTATTAATAATAATCAAAACTCTGATATCTATTTATACAAGTAAAAATAACATGTAATAATAACTTTATAAATATATTTCAATGTTGGTTATACATAATCTATATTATATTAAAAGCATGAACTCAAAAACTTAAAAGTTAAATTACCTAAATACCCTTCTTAATAAGTTAACTATTGGGGAAAAAATGATGCGCCAAAACAACTCCAAACCAACGGATGTGATCCTTCGGGAAAGACACCTAACTTCTTTTTGAGTTCCTTTAATTGCCAATTATTGCCGCTTGGAGATCAAACCATTAATCCTATTATCCAAAAGCTGCCTGGCTATAAACCATCTTCTCTAACAAATATGTATGGCAAACTTACAAAAATATTGAAAAAGAAAATATTGCATAATACTTGTAAATTTTCTTTTCATGACTTAAATTCCCACCTACCTATTTAATTTGGCATATATTTTTAGTACTAATGTATTGCTTATTATGATACATTTAAAAATATCATAATTTTCTTTGACAGTTTAATATCTTTTCGATATCTTTGTTTAGTTCTTTTGATTTTGTAGTAAATCTTTTTCGATGCTTTTATTTGTTCGCATAATTTTGTTTATTTTTGGCATGAATCTTTGAAAATTCAGATCTTTTTAAGAAAAGGTTTTCTGTCGGTAACTTGACTTCACAATTGTTTGTTTTTAATAGCTTAACAGATCTTTTATTTGTGTTCTAACCTTCATGTCTTTAACAATTCATACATTTTGTATCTTTACCATTTACGGTTAATAGATTGTGTAGCCTCATTTTAGTGACTTGATAGGTTTTCATGCCTTTGATTATCGTGTTTGTCACGAATTGTTGATGTTAATTAGACGCCTTCTCCAAACCTGCTCTACATCAAGAGTTGCTTAATTCTGTCTATGTCTCTGATTATGTTACTTGTCGCTATTTTAAAACATGTGTCACTTGTGATTGTAATATCAGATGAGATAATTTGCTCTTCATGTACTGCAGGTTTATTAAGGTAGGTGGTTTTGATTTCAAAATTATGCGTCTTGTAGAGAAGTTATCTCTTTCATGCTCCCTCCTCGAGTCTTTTAATACACAATATTGCAAACTAATAGTATATCATTGTCATTAAAATAAAATTTTGAGTAAATAATTATACTTAAAAGAATAAAATACAAGTTTATGTGAATAATCAATGTGAATCGTCATCTATATAGTGATTTGAATATTGTTGAAGTACAAGTGATTAGATATCGTCTGAACTTACGAAGAGAGACAATCAAAATGTAAACCACAAAGAGAAAAAAAAAAGACATTTCTTTAGTAGTAGTATTTTTTTCTACTTTGGGCACTGTTTTAATTTTCTAATGATGTACAATTAATCTTGTTTGTATCACCTTTCACTTGCTTAAAAATCATCTTTTGATTTACCATTACAAGTTTATGTATATATCTATATTTTATACTAAAATGTTAATCCCAAAATTGAAAAATTGAATTACCTAAATATCCTCCTTATAACCTAAATACCTTATTTAATTTGGAAAGAACCCATACAAAGTGAAGTCAAGTGTTGTTTGAAGTTTGAAAAATAAACATCTCTTCAAAGTGTTGCAATTTTTATATTGATATTACAAATTCTATTTGCAGAGCCGGAGACAAGTATGATATGTTGTCTTCGTTATTTATTTCAATAAAAGAAGCGTATCATATTTCTCTAAAAGGAGCATGCAGTTAAGAGCGCTTATTACTACATTATTTTCTTTATAGAGAGTGCATCTCCTTAGAATTGAGAAGTAACAAATTCGGATTCAAAAGTGCAAGAATTGACTTGGATAGAGCATTTGACATCAACGTATGAATCTCGCGTAGAGAGATGACATCAAAGTTAAAGTGATGGATAAAGGAGAAAATGATAATACATCAATTATTTTACTTTCTTACCTTCACTTATTTATAATATGTATATTTATTTTTATGAATCCTGATCTCATAAGCTTTAGGATAAATGACCTACCTTGTGATAATTTTCAAATACATGGTTGTTGTGTTTAGGAATAAATTAATTAATGTTATAATTAACTTTGTTGTTCCATTGCTAAATTGAAATCTATTAACTAATATAAATATTGTAAGATACATGCAAGAAATATGTGAAAAATTACTTTTAAGTTGAGGTATGATATAAAGGCCTTTACTAGGAAGTATATCTATATTTGAAATTTTTATTATTTTGAGGTATGATATAAAGGCCTTTATTTTAGTATAAAGATTTAAAACGTTTTGTACATGTTACAAGCCTCAAAATATCTGTTTTCTTCTTCATTCTTATATTTTCTCAACAATCTAATATAAAAACTCATGTATAATTATTTAGTGAAAGATTTACCTTAAAACGTTGAAATTACTCGACAAAATCATGTACATACTACTTGATTTGGCATAAACGTGCAACGCACGTGTCGAGAGACTAGTAATTAATAAAAATAGAAGTATATTCTATAACAAATTCCTAAAAGATTATCTATTTATATTATAAATGAATTTTAAATTATAATTTAGAATATTTCATTAGTGACAACCAAAACACGTTATATATTGGCAATAGAGAATAAGAGAGAAGTGAAACTTATATATATATATATATATATATATATATATATATATATATATATATATATATATGTAAAAATAATAGGTAATGTGTGTGTGTACACACACATGCATATACATACATAATATATACTTTATCCATGTAATATTAAACTATCAATCATAAAAAATAACATTAAATTTTGTGATAAATTCATAAAACTATTATTCTACTTGTAATATGAATTTAAGTAAAAATCTATACATACCTAGGTTAAAATAATAAACTGTATATAATATAAAAAGGTATTACATAGATGGAGGATTGAAAATGTCAAGGGTAGAATAGACATTGCATAGAATAAAGGGGAGAGGATGACTATTATTCATAGTTGAGGAGGGAGTTTGATTTTTAAAGTAAAGTTGGGGTGAAAATGATTTTCACCCAATTCATCCTCGTAAGAAAGTGACAATGATTTCAGTTAACACAACTAAATGGAGAATTAATTTAAGATTGGTGAAGAAATTAGTACAATGAAAGAGATAAGAATACAGTGTTACTGAAGGATTTATGGTCAATGATTAATGAAATGTTTAAGACGAACGAATTGTGATAAGATGCAGGCTACTATTAATTAATTAATAAATTGGTGGAATGGGTAGTTAAAATGAACTTTTCAAATATTAAATGGCAGCTATTTACAAGTGATTACCTACTCTAGTTGATGATTTTAAAATAGAACTATATATATATGCATATTTTCCACAATTGACACTTCCATGTGACACTTGTGAGGTTGGGATAGATTATTGTATTGACTACTAACAGAGGCGGATCCAGGATTGTAAGGTTGTGGGTTCCTTAAAAAAAAATTACAACAACAACATACCTCCCACAAGTAAATCACAGCATTCTGAAAAAGAAAAAAGAAGAAACGTTGGTTACTCTTTTGCTGGAAAAAAAGAAGAAGCAAATTTGAATTAAAAAAATGAGTCCAGAAGGAGTCGATCTCGCGCGTATCTGGACAAAAACCCCTTCAAGTGTCCCCTTCTTTGCCATTGAACCATCAGCCATTTAATTGTGGGTTCTAAACTGAAAATAATTATATTTGACCATAATTTTTAATATAATAATAGGATCTATGTTAGCGGATCTGGGTTCCCGAGAACCCACACCCGCTATTGTAGATCCGCCCCTGACTACTAAGTAGTTGATGTGTCAGTCTGAATCCGTCAAATGAAAGGGTGGGAAATGATAACTGAAAAGAGTTTATAAGAGAGAGAAAGGGTGGGCAAAACAAAATTACTTATGGCACCCGAAATTTCACTTGTCAAGCAATGGGTGGATCCTAACACAATATTTGTTAGTTGAGCCTCACCCACCATAAAAAATTTCCAAGACGTCTTGAGTACTCTCATGTTTGATCGATTAGTGTAAATGTTTTGGAAAATACTTTGCCTAGAAAAACAAGTTACTTGAATTAAGAAAATGGCTTCTATTGTAGAAGTAGGGAGAACAAGTTCTATAAATAGCATTCTACGTTGATTGTCTCCTTCCATCCCTACCGCCACCCGTAGAGTATTTTCCTAGATTATGCATATTCTTGAGACAATATTTTCTACTTACTTACCAAACACCATTTATTACTTATTTTCAGAAAAAATAATCTATTAGGAAAACATCTTCCTTCGTACCGAACATACCCAAGATATTGAAGTTTTTAGGCTTATTAATAGACAGCTAATAATTAATAGGCAGAACAAAGACTTTGAATATGTCCGTCAGGCATCAACTTAGTTTATTATAGGGTCTTAATTCCTCGATTACGTGTAGAATTTGTTATTGCACCATCTTCAGAATTTTTTCTACTACTAGACGGCGTATGCCCGTGCTACGCACGGGCTCAACATTTACATTTTAAATTATAGTATATATATATATATATATATATATATATATATATACACACACTATGCTCAAAACACGATTAATATAACATTTTAGTTTGTCCTCCGTATCTAAAACTTTATTATATTAGTGTTTGCTATGAATACAGAGTCGACAAAAATTTATTAATACTTTTTAAAAAAGAAGACTTGTTTAAAAGGAAACTATTTTCCTTTCTTTGAGATAAAATAATAGCAATGCTTAAGCATCAGTTGATACTTTAAATTTTAATTCGATTAATTTAAAGTTGTAAAATACTTATTATTTTTATCAAATTTTGATTTGGATAATTCTAATTCAAATTATTAAATTAATTTTACATGTTTAAAACGAAATAAAGTAGAAATTTGATTTTCTATTTAACCGAAGAAATACTATTTTTTAATTTTTGATAAATATTCTCGGTTTAGCTCATTTTACTTGTCATGTTGTCTTTTGCAAGGTTTTTTTAAGGAAATGTCAATTAAAATTATAATTTGACTAATTTACCTTATTCATTATTTGATCTTCATTTGATATTATTTTTCCTTTTACGACATTAATCTTTTTTCATATTTATTAGACTAAGAATAAAAATGAAAAAGTAATTAAATTCTACCTTATTTTAAAATATAAATATTTTAAGTATATTTATTTTAGTAAACATAACAAATAAATGACATGGCGGAATAGCAAATACAACAGTTCAATATCTAGATTAGATCGCAGGCTAATATAAAAAAAAAAAAATTGTATGATTTGGCTACTTAACCTTTTGAAGAAAAAAAATAATATGGGGTTCATATTTTTTGTTGTACAATAATTTCATTTGCTCCCACTAATGGGTTGATACGCATGTGGCAATGAATCCATCGACTTAATGGGATACTTTGGAAATTACACGAATACTGTTTGATTTTTTAATATGGGATGCACTGTTTTTTTTATAGTATTACTTTACACTGTTTTTATGCATATATATATATATATATATATATATATATATATATATATATACACTATGTTCAAAACACGATTAATATAAGATTGTTGTTTGTGCTCCGTATCCAAAACTTTGTTTGCTACGAATACAAAGTCTGCAAAAATTGATTAATATTGTTTAAAAGAGAAGACTTGTTTAAAAGTATCAACTATTTTCCTCTCTCTGAGATAAAACAATAGCAATATTTAAGCATCAGTTGATACTTTTAATTTTAATTCGATTAATTTAAAGATGTAAAATACTTATTATTTTTTTTTATCAAATTTTGATTTGGATAATTCTAATTCAAATTGTTAAATTAATTTTACATGTTTAAAACGAAACAAAGTAAAAATTTGATAAAAATGATTAATATAACATTGTAGTTTGTGCTTCGTATACAAATTTTTTTATTAGTGTTTGCTATGAATACAAAGTCTGCAAAAATTTATTAATACTTTTTAAAAGAGAAGACTTGTTTAAAAGAAAACTATTTTCCTTTCTTTGGATAAAACAATAGCAATATTTAAGCATCAGTTAATACTTTCAGTTTTAATTCGATTAATTTAAAGGCGTAAAATACTTATTATTATTTTTCAAATTTTGATTTGGATGATTCTGATTAAAATTGTTAATTTAATTTTACATGTTTAAAACAAAACAAAGTAGAAATTTGATTTTCTATTTAAACGAATAACTACTATTTTTTAATTTTTGGTAAATATTCTCGATTTAGCTCATTTTACTTTTGTTAATATGTGTGGAGATGATGATTTTTTTTTTGTTGGTATTTAGTATGGGGCCACGGACGACGATCCACCCGTGCTTCTATATAGTTAGAATATAGAAGAGTGTAGACCTTGGACGACCAAGGACATCACAGTCATTTTACATAAATTTCTACATTACTCACTTGTGCTTATAAGTCTCAAAACTTGAACATAAATTCATAATGACAAAAAGAATCAAGTCCCATTTTCTAAACGGAAAAGGGCCGAATATACCCTTGTACTATTGAAAAAAGGTTAAATATACCCTTTGTTATACTTTGGATTTAAATATACACCTACTGTTATACTTTGGGTCTAAATGTAAACCTCCTCCGTTAAAATTGTCTAAGGTAGACACTAGATCTGACGTGGCATTGACAACTCGCTGAGGTGGACACCACGTGACATGCCATCTCACCACCTAACTCATTTGCCTCTCTCTTCCCCTTCTACCCACCACTACCATCTCCTCTACCTCTACAATCACTGCCATCATTAGCACCACCTCACCACCCAACACGCTTACTAATTCTATGTACAAATAACTCTTTTTTCTGCTTTTTTTTTTGGTGGATTTTTTTAGCTTATCTGATTTTGTTTCATGGGTATTGCTTCGTTTGTAATTTTAGATCATATTTTGATGTTCCTTTGTAATGCAGTTCTATCGCTCTCTTTTATGGTTCTTAGTGTTCCTTTTGATTGATCTTTATCTAATTGATACAATAATACCAAATTAGGTGACCCTTTTATGATTAGAGTTACTGTTGAGCATAAAGTTTGTCTTCGATGAATTTGAAGATTGTTGGAGTAAATGTAATTTACATTATACAAAACGATATTGAAAATTTTGGAAGCACGCTAGGAAGAACTGCTTGTAATACATTTTGTCTGGATAATTTTGCAGAAAGATCTTGATTTTCATTTTCGTGTTTGAGTTAATTAATGGATGAGTAGATGCAACTATGTGGATACATTTACTCTCGTCATATGTACATAGAATTAGTAAATGAATTGGGTGGTGAGGTGGTGCTAATGGTGGCAATGGTTGTGAAGGGAGAGGAGATGGTAGTGGTGCGTGAAGAAGGGGAAGAGGGGCAAATGAGTTGGGCGGTGAGGTGGCATGCCACGTGGTGTCCACCTCAGTGGGTTGTTAGTGCCACATAAGATCTAGTATCCACCTTAGACAATTTTAACGGAGAAGGGGTATATTTAGACCCAAAATATAATGGTAGGGATATATTTAAACCCAAAGTATAACGAAGCGTATATTTGACCCTTTTCCAATAATACAGGGATATATTTAGCCCTTTTCCGTTTTCTAAATGTCAAGATGTGATATCTCAATGGACCCCACGTTACCCCACCACAAGTACTCCTCTTAAAGTCTCTGTGTCAGTGTTGATTATAGAAAAAAGACATGTTTTAACCCCTGAACTTGGCACGAAAACTCACTTTAGCAACTAAACTTAACTTCTATTTATTTACCCCCTTAACAACTTACGTTTCAATTGTTTTTCACCCTAAAAAAATAATATCACTCTCACAATGGGAGGTGCATTACACTCGCGCCACGTCATTGCCACGTCAATGCCACATCATTGCCACATCATTGCCATGTCAAAATTACCAACACATCATTTTTTGTTTTTCTTTTATTATTTTTTTCTTTCTCTTTCTTCTTCTTTCTCCTCATCCTCACCCTACTTTTACCAACCACCATGCCGTTGCTACCGCCACCGCCGCCTCTGCCGCTGCCGCCGCCGCCGCTGCCGCCACCGTAAAAAATTGGACGAACTGCCCTTAAAAAAAATCATCACCATCATCTTTAACTCACACCCACCACCACCACCATCATCTCCCCACCAAATTTCATCAAATTCCTTAAAAGAAAAAAAAATCTCCACCACCATCTTTAACCCACATCCACAACCACCACCATTTCTAGCAAACCCATTTCTTCCACCACCATTATTAACAAACCCATTTCTTCCATTACTTTATTTTTGAAAGAAAATCAAAATACCCACATCCACAACCACCACCATTTCTAGCAAACCCATTTCTTCCACCACCATTATTAGCAAACCCATTGCTTCCATAATTTTATTTTTGAAAGAAAATCAAAATACCCACATCCACAACCACCACCATTTCTAGCAAACCCATTTCTTCCATCACCATTATTAGCAAACCCATTTCTTCCATAACTTTATTTTTGAAAGAAAATCAAAATTAAAATCAAGAAACCAAAAAATGGTGAAAATGAAAAGAAGAAGAAGAAGCAGCTAGGGGGGGGGGGGGGGGGGGGCTGTGGAGTGAAGTAAAAGAAGAAAAAGCAGCTGGGGGGGAGGGGCTGTGGCGGGGGCAGAAGCAGCTGGGGGGGGGGGGGGGGCTGTGGAGTGGGAAGAAGATGGTGGGTGGGGTTGTGGAGTGGGAGGGGATTGTGAAGAAGATGGTGATGGTTTTTATTTTTATTTTATTTTTTAATTGTATAATGTTTATTTTATTTTTAATTGTATAACTTTTATTTTATTTTTAAATTTATAATATATATATATATATATATATATATGAGCGGGTCCACTTTTTTTGTTTTCACTCTCTTAATTATTAATTTTTTGTTTTTTTTGCCACGTCAGCATTTGGGGTGAAAAACAATTGAAACGTAAGTTATTAAGGGGGGTAAATAAATAGAAGTTAAGTTTAGTTGCTAAAGTGAGTTTTCGTGCCAAGTTCAGGGGTTAAAACATGTCTTTTCTCTTTATTATATTCACTCCTATTCCATATTTAATGAGGTGACATTTTTAATTTTGTTTTATTCAAACGAATTGTCCACATGCACATTTAATTACTATACAAAGTAACTATTGTAATAGAATAACAAAAAAGATAGTAATAAATATTTAAAAGGTATTAATCTATCCACATTATTTGAAAATATAAGGTGAGATTTGTAATATTAAAAATATGGCAAATTACACACAATAAATAAATTCGTTCAATACATATTGTTTGTTCCGTTCTTTCATGAGTAATTTTCAACTATCAATAAATTGTCTTAAAAAAATTCTTTGTAATATTTATTATTATATTACAAAAATTACATATCACATATCTATATAGTAAAAATAATTATCTTATCTCCTTAAAATATATTATTTTATTTACTTTTACTTATCCACTATATTCGATAAAGAAGATTATACATTTTTATTGAAAAGAGTTTTAGGTGCCGTTTTGCCATAAATACCAAAAAATATTTCACTTTTCTTTTTTGGAATTTTGGAGTTGGAGTTGTGTTTGGCCATAATTTTTGAAATTGTAGTTTTTGGTGAAATGTAGTTGTAAAAAAATAAAAAATAAAAGTGATTTTTTTTTAAAAAACAAGTTTTTTGAATTATTGGTATTCCGGAATACAACTTCAAGTTGTATTCGGATTTTTCATGGCCAAACGCTAATTCCGGAAAAAAGTGGAAAAAAAAATCCAGAAAAAAGTGAATAATTTTTATGGCCAAACGGCACCTTATTTAGAAGTTTGTTTTCAATTTCAACAATTTTATCTAAACATATAACTGCTTATTTATAATAAATCAATTTCAAGAGTTGATGCTTATAAGCTACTTTAAATCAGCTAAGCCAAATAAACTCTTAAACTTTTAATTGATTTTAAAGTCTTAAATATTAAAAGAATTGTTATACCCCATTTTAAACGGGTCAAAACGGAGTACAACATATTGGTGATTCCCAAATTATTTATTTTAAGGAATCGCTACCTAATTATTTATAATGGTGAATTAGGACACCTAAATATTAACTAAGGCAAAGCTAAACTAAACCTCTGCTAATGGTCTGCTTAATTAATGTAATTCTAGGTAAGGGTTCTTGGTTATCCTTAAGGGAAGGAGTTAGACATCCTTTAAGATTCGCTAACTACGATTAACCAATCAAACTTAGATTAATTATTGAAAAATCTAAATATTTATGAAAATGGCTCTTAGACACTCCATACGTATTTAAGAAAATTAACTTATAAATTAAGAAGTGTAAAATACCGTTACATGCACGATACTCGTCAAATTTAAGCTTCAATCAAAACATAAAAAGGGTTCTACAACTTGCTGGGATTTTCTGATGGCCAAGGATATTAAAAAAAAGAATGATTTAAGCCTCCATAGTTTCTGAAAGATATCTAACCATCCAATCATTTTGGAACAAAGTTGCTGACTCAAACATGGACAATGTAGTTCTTATCCTTTAAATAGTATCTCAGAATTTTGAAGATGGAAGTTTAAACTCAAATGTTCTAAAGCTGTGACTCAACATTAAATTAAATAAATTTGAGGGAATATACTAGTTAAGAGGTGAGCCTGATTTATTTCACTAGAACAATTACTTCAGCATTAAGAACAGGGCCAAGTTAACAAACTATCTTAACCGATCATTCCCATTTTTTTTAAAAAGTCCTTACGAAATAAGTGTTTCACTCTTTATGGTAAAATAAATACTTAATATTCAGAGCGGTAATCCCCAAAATGATAAAAAAAAAAAAAAAAACTACATTTTATAGTCCTACGTGAATCATACGTTCTGCACCTCATTTTAAACCATACACAATCCAAAACACAGACAAATTAGCAATCATAAAAATGGGTGAAAGAAAATGAATGATAAGGAAGGGAAAGAAGGAAAAAAAAATAACAAAAAAAAAATAACAAAAAAAAATGCCATAGGCAGTCTCTAGCGAGTTTCGCCTGTCCTGTGATTTAAGGATTGCGGAACGAGATGACTCTATGGACGTGTGTATCGAGTCCCATCTTGAGACTTTTCGATGAGTGAGTCCCGAATTGGGACTCCATTTTCTCCGATGTGTACATGTAAAAAAAAAAGATAAAGATTAGGAAGGGAAAAACATATGCAGTCGACTAATAAGAATGGATTCATGTAATAATTAAAATGAACACGGAACTGAGAAGGACGGGGATCGATTCCATGCTTTACGCATATAGCAGCCAGATAAAAGCTAAAACAAATATGAAATCAAATAGACTACAAATGCTCGCAAACAGAGCCGGGACAATCTTAGTAAACAGGAAAGGAAGACTAAACTAATCTACGTGATATTGGAAATATGACAAAGAGGAAGATTTAAAAACAGAATCCAAACTTGATGTAATTTTTAAAGAAGCTCTGAAACAAGCAAGTTCAAACTTCTCATCTAGCTATATTCTGTTGACCTATTGTTATTGTTTAATCATATGTGAAAAAGTTTAATGAGCACTAACAGGACTTATATCTGAAAACACAAACATTAGCTCAAACCAAACATGGAACCAGTTTACTTTTAAAAGATCAACTCCATCAGGCAACAAACAGTGGTTAGTCTCTTAATATTCAAAACCAAAACAATGGCCTCTTGACAGGGAATCAATTAACTTGTTTCTAGCAAGAAGAAACTTGGTCTCTAGGACCAGTATCTATTTTAGTTTTAAAAGAAGTGAAACTCAGTTATGTAAACAAAGAATGCATCCACCTTTAAGCTAAAATAGTTTTAAACCTGATTCACATAGTCCAGATTAATTCTAACTGAAGCAGACTGAATGGAACATATACAAGGCCTTAATAAGGCTATACATGTCCAGAATCTTTAGAACCCAACCTAAGGTCAGACCAACTGAAACGTACACTCGTAAATCGATATTGTAGACATATTGAAAGTAGATATAAGGATGCAGGCTTTAAACTTAGCAAAGTGAACTTTCTAACATTTAACACATCACACACAATGTTCAGTTTGACAGAGAAGCAACTTTAAAAATTTGAGCAAGTTGGAACCTCAACTAAACATATATTAAGATTTGAGAAAATCATTTGGTAGTTGGGAAGCATTTTTTGCTAACTTGACAAGTCAATGATCACATAGATTTCAGTTCACATTTTGAAGTACTTCAACTGACTACACTAAACATTTGTGAAATTCCCTACTGGACTTCATTCTCGAGTTCATAAACAGCAATTTCAACACGCATTGTTTATAAGATAAAAATTATCCCATTCGACATGTAAATGGGGTGGAAACTGTTTCCAGGTTTCTCCCTTTAAGTAAAACAAAACCAAATCTGAAACTGCTTTAATAAATTTCAGGAAAAAGGACATTAAACTATGGAATCCCTTAACATAGACGGGTTTAAAGTATCTAAACATGTTTGAATGCATAAAGAGAGACAACTACACAACAACCAAACAGACCCTCAACAAGCAAAACATAAGCCGAACTCGAACAAGATATCGAAATAAAAACAGAACTGGAATTGAAAGAGGGGAAAACAGGTTTGGAAATCATTTGAAAGGTTAAGAGTCAGCTCAAAATCAACCCAAAACCCAGGCTAAGCTTGTGATTTGGGAAGAAACTCTATTTTCTAAAAAAATGAATCTGGAAGAACAACAACTATTTTTTAAGAGAGAAACCAAACAGCCCTTTAGGACTCTTAAATGTCAAACATTATTAACCTTCAGCTAACTTCCAACTAGTTGACATCATGAACAACTACTCAATGCTTCAATCTAAACTCAGAACTCAGAACTGACAAGTGATATATTGATTATACTAAACCCTATTTTAGATTAAAGAAGGCGGGTGACTAAGTTTTAATCTCTTAATGATACTTTTCATTCCAACTTTACCTATTGCAAACATGAGCATTTAAGATAGGCTAAGGAGCTTAAAGAAAGAGCATATTAAAAAACAGCAAGCTTCATATTTTCACCTAGAAGGAAAAAGAAAATCTAATTATCTAACTCAAATAAGATTGAGTTTGAACCAATCTACATGATACGAAAAACACAGAACTGAAAACGAAAGAACACTTGAACAGCCAGAAAAAAAAAAAAAAAAAAGCATTTATACAGTTAAGACCACATGAAGAGCACTTACACTTAAACTTAAAATAGTTGAATCACTACTAATCTCTGTTAGCTAAAATTAAGGGAAACTATGCTAAGTCAAACAACAACTATATCAAACAGTGCATAAGGCCCCTTCATTTAAGCTAAAATAGAACTAACATTATAGGACTGCAATTAACCTACATCCATACTACATGAATAATCCATAAACATACTAATCACTTATCAACTGACACTAAAACCAAATTAATCTTAGGACTGAAGAGAATTAACACTTTTCAAGGGGGAATAGAGGCGGCTCCAAAAAAAACCCTCCAAAATCTCGTATTTATAGGACGAAAATTAGGGTTTTAGATTAACCTTTGGGCGGGATTTCAAAATTTCTGATTCGCATTTCAAAATCTCTTTGGGGATCAGTCCAAACCATGACAGAAAAAGCTGAACAAATCTCTATCACAATATTTGAAATATGGACGTTATGTCCTCAAAGAGACAGAAAGGGTTCTGATAGATATTGAAACAAGCTAAGGTTTGCACGAAAATGGAGTGGATAACCCCTGTCCATGGCTGAGGTAAGGAAAATATTTAGCCGAAAATGGAGATGAAGAGGGAACAGGCGCAGCTGAGGGGTTTCTTTCATCCAAGTGTTGGCAGCCCATTTTGAACGGGTCGGGTCCGTTCAAAATATTGGGCTGATTATTTGAGTTGGGCTAGCCCAATTTGAATGGAGGCAAATGGGCTGTTTTTAAAGGGTTGAAATGGGTATTGCTTATTGGCCTTTGCTGCATTCTTCCTTTAATTTCTAGGCTTCTAAATTTAAAATGAAAACATGCTCTCTTTAGTCAATTATATACTAACGCGTGCTAAAATACTACTTACTATAAAATATATTTATTACTAAAATAAAATTATACGATATCGTGATAGCCGTGCGATAATATTTTAGAGTTTAACAGTAAGTAAATGCTATTGTTTAATTGCATGAAAATGAACGCGATGCGTAAGATGTTAAAAGTGATCTTGACGATTATAATTATGCGGTGGCAATATAATGAAATAATAATAATAATAATAATAACTAATCTTAAGTTTTCAAAAATATTAGAAGCGCAAATAAATATTTTGGAAGAAAGGCGGGACAAAATTGGGTGTGTTATACCCCATTTAAACGGGTCAAACCGGAGTACAACGTATTGGTGACTCCTATTTTGTTTATTTTAAGGAGTCTCCACCTAATTATTTTAATGGTGAATTAGGGCACCTAATTTATTAACTAAGGTAAAGCCTAACTAAACCTCCGTTAATGGTCTGCTTAATTAGCGTGATTCTAGGTAAGAGTTCTAGATTATCCTAAAGGGAAGGGGTTAGACATCCTTTAGAATCCGTTAACTACGGTTAACCGGTCAAACTTAGGTTAATTAATTAGGATTAAAGACAAATATAGCATTTAAATTTTAAGAAAATGGCTTGTAAATGTTGCTAAGGTTTTAAAGGAAAATATAATAAAGCTATTTAAAATAATACTTATAAATGTTGTTAAGGCTTTAAATGGAAATACAATAATGCTATTTAAAATAAGATTTGTAGAAGATATAATGATTTGCATAAAAGAAGACTTTAACTGATATTTAAAATAAGACTTATAAATGTTGCTAAGGCTTTAAATGAAAATAATGCTATTTAAAATAAGACTCGCGGAAAATATAATAGTTTGCATATAAGTGATGGCTTTTAAGAGAAGACTTAGCAAATCTGAACTTTGGATAAAATTATGTTATATGAATATGGCGATGTAGAAAAATCTAGACTTATTTTTATAAATAGGATGCAAAAGGAAGTGAGTTTTCTTTATCTTTTTTATTAACTTTATTTAACTATATTCGGCTAAAAAAAACAAAATATATAATTGGATAAATCTTGAAAAATTGTTTATAGAATATACTTGAGTTCATATTTGCATATTAGTGACGTTTTTAAATTTCTAAGATAGCAAGAATAAATCATGATTCCTTTAGCTCAAAATATGTAGTCATGCTATTTTGAAAATCAATTATTCTAATAAATAAATAAATAAAAAGTATAGATGCAATAAGTAATTTTAACATAAAAAAAGGAATGAAACTTATGGGACTAATTGTTAGTTTCTCTTTTAAATTAACTACCCATCATACTAAACAAACCCATTAATTCTGCTAAGGTTCATTCTAGCTAAGAAAAACAAACAAAGTAAAGTGTTAGTTGTACGATACAAATTAAATGCACAAAATAAGGGGGCAAATATAATTAAATGGGCTCAGCCCATTTTCTAGGACTGTTGCGGTCTGCTGCTGTTGGGCTTCGGCCCAGTAATTTTTTTTATATAGACTGTTGTGGATGGGCTGGACAGAGAGATCGCGTTGGGCTTTTAGCCCAACACCGAATGCGGAAGAAAACGGGTCCCTCGGACTCGTATGCGATGATCATGCATAAAATGAAAAAAAAAAAAAAAGGATTAGCATGTAATCATTAAATAAGGCTAAACATATATAATGTAACTTCAGAACAAACCAGTGGATTATGTATATACTATGTATATTTAAGTATACCTCATGTATACACACTCATAAGGATGTATAGAAGGTTAATATCGGAAAGCTTTTGCCCCCGTCTTCCCAATGTTGCACAAATTCCAAGGGATTTCATGAATCCCAGGCGTGGCTAACACCGGGGAGGGTTCAAGCTTAATTCATAATGACCAACTAACTTCCCTATCAGTGTGCTAACCACGACGTACTTGTAATATACACTTATATACATATTCGACAATGGTATATTTATAATGTAAGAGCATAAAAAATTAACAGATGCAGGCAACATAACATGCTCACAGAACTGAAATTCTCAATCCCCACCAACTGCGTATTTAATTAAGTCATTTCATTTATACACTTAGATGGTTGAACAGAGAGAGAGCAACTTTGAAATAAATCTCATTCTACAAACTTATGTTCAATATACACACTGTCCAGAACTACTAGACTATACAGATGAGGCATCAACGGTAATAGACAAGGACAAACATAGAAGTTCATACAATCAAACCTTCTTTTGTTCATCAAATATTAAGCTTCTGTCTGAGGGATCATGTTTTGAAATGCAACAATAATTGAACCAAACTCACTATATGCTTAGGTGATCAAAACCAATCTAGAGGGGCTAAGAAACTGGACACTTATAGCATTTGGCTTATCAGATTATTTTGAGCCTTAAAATCAGTTAATTCCTCCAATTGCATGTAATAATAAGCCTATATTGTCAAAGCTATATGCAGGTCTTATAACTGAATGGTATTACTTAGTGATCCTAGGCTATTAGCTATTCAACCTTTGAACCTATTCCCCTTTAATTTCAAACTTCTGTTGCTTGACTCAAACGTGAGGGAAATGAAGGAAATGAATAGCAAGAACAAGAGGATCACACATGACAGCAGAAACAACCTTCTACCGAAACTGATCCCCATGAATTCAGAGATGAAGAAAACATCAGAACGTGCAAAGTATGAAAATAAGCTAAATCAAGGGATAGAACCACAGAGGAGGAATAGTGCGCAAAAAGGAAAATCAGGCAGCATACATGCCATACACAATGTTAAAGGAGCAGAATTGAGCTGGAATACTTTACTCATTTAAGGAAACATGTTCTGAGATCCTTAGATACTAAAAACCAATAGCAAATTAACAACACCAGCTACGTAGTTTAGACAGAATTCTTAAAGAGCATGCAAACAGTCTTGATCAGTTTGGCAACTCAAATCACTTATCTTTTGTTTTTTTATGACCATAATTTAGACCCAGGCAGACTTATACAAACTGGTATGCAACTTGTCATAAAAGGTTCAACATACAACAAATTTTAAACTTCTTGAGGCCAAACATCATTTTGAAATATTATCTCTATTGGATAGCATACTGACATAAACATGCTTAGGGTGGGCTTATGCTACCAAATACCAAACAACCACTTAACTAATATAAGAAAGGCGTGACTCAGTCAAACCAACAAAAACTACAACTGATCATTATTGCATTGAACCATACTAAGCATCCAAATGAACTAGCAAACATTTAAACCAGCACATGATCAGTTAGCATTCAAACTAACCGCCTTATAGGCATGCTAATGACTAGATAAACTCATTCAACACATGTTTAACAGTTACTAAATAGATTTAAGACTATACTAACACATAGAACAAGTTAATAAATGAACAAATATAACATGTATGATTCTTAAACTAACTACATGATTAATTGATGCTATGCTATATTAACTAAGACTAAGCTCAACTAAAATAAACAAACACTAACACAGATATTAACTAACACACAAACACAAATTAAACTAAAACACGCAAAATACTAAAAATAAATAAAAGGAAGAGGGTTCACCGACCTTCTTCGGGTGCAGCGAAGTGGGTGCGGGGTTTTCAATCTACCTCGAAACACCACAAACTCCGAGCTCACAGGCCCTCGGATTCGAAGTGACACCAGGGGAAAAGAAAACAGAAACTAATTTAGTATTTTTTGGATCAATATCAAGCAATATAGACTGCTGAAAACTAATATTTTGTAAGGGGATTTTTGAGCGGCTAAAAACTTAATATTCTCAGGGGATTTGAGGCGGCTAAAAGAATTTTTTTTAGGGGAATTTTGGCGACTAAAAGGAACTCTTTTTAGAGGATTTCGGCGACTGAAGAACCTCTCTAAAATTGACCTCCAAAGAGATTATTTATAGGAGGAACTTCTAGGGTTTTTTGGAGTTCAAAGATTTGGGCGGGATATTTAGGTCAAAACGCTCCACCCCAAACCAAACGTTCGTATTTCAAATGCCCAATCCCGAAAAGAAAGAAACGGACAAAATTTCATAAAAACTTCGTACCCGAAAACGAAAAGGGACTATGAAGAAAGCGATTTTTACCTCACAAACGGACGAAGTCCATTAAAAATGTCCTCAGATTGATAGCAGAGGGCAGAAAAAAGAACAAAAATCCGAATTTCAATCGTTGACCTTCTGAAGGAAAAAGGCCGATTCATTAATTTCTTTCCCAAATTGCCATGCAAGGCCTGTTGGGAATGAAAGGACCCTGTTGATTTACCGCTTTGGTTCTTGAAGAGAGAGAGAGGGAGGAGGAGAGAGGAAGAGGAAAGAGAAAGGGGGGTGCGGCGCTGAAGGGAAAGAACCCTAGTGGTTCAATTTTGTTGACGAGTCGGGTCGGGTCGGTTCATTAAAGCGGGTAGCGGGCTGGTGGGTTTTGGGCTAGTTGTTTTAGAATGAGTAGTGGGCTGGCAAGTTGGGCTGGTCCGAAAAAAAAGGGTTGGTTTTATGGGCTGGTCCGAAAAAAGGGGTTGGTTTTATGGACTGGTCCGAAAAAAATAATATGGATTGATTGGGCTAGGACTTGGGCTAAAAATTTAGGTGATGAAAGAAGCAATTTGGGCTTCTAAATTTAAATACAAAATATTACCTAATATAAAAGTATGTATTTATTATAAGACGTCGTAATAACCGTGCGATAATATTTTAAAGGTTCAACAATAAATAAACGCTATTATTTAATTGCGCAAAAATAAATGCGATGCGTGTGCATAGGATGGTAAAAAAAAATGTTGAAATGATTATAATGCGAATTATAGTAATACTGGTAATCATAATAATAATAATAATAATAATAATAATAATAATAATAATAATAATAATAATAATAATAATAATAATAATAATAATAATAATAAGGATAATAGCGATAGTAGTAATAAAAATAATAACAGCTAGTGACTGCAATAGAAAAATGAAACGCCGGTATTAATAAAAACTAATAATCGTAGTAAAGTATAAATAATTATTTCTTGAGTTGCCAAAAATATTAGAAGCGTAAATATTTGGGGAAGGCGGGACAAAATTGGGTGTCAACAGGGTGTTAACAAGAATAATTAAATTACAATAAACTACATCATCAAGAATTCAATTTCAACTCAATTATAACAGATTCAAACGAACACCATCAAGAGGTCAACAAGTCAACATCCATCAATAAAGCTCACTAAATTACTTAAAGCCTGATTTTAAGGGGATTGATTATCTGCCTATGCTTAAATCCAAGAAATTACCTTCCAAGATTATTTTTTTGTGCAAAATCCATCCTATTAGATTTTTCGAGAGACGGAGAGAGAAGGGGAGCTAGGCCTAAACTCCCACTTTCTATTACAAAAGATGATAAATACACGATTGAATTGATAAAGCATTGTCTCAAGTAAATCAGTCATGAACATACAAAAAAAAAATAAAAAAAATCTCGTAACAATTTTTACCATAAAACCAAACAGAACACAGCTAGAACCAGAATAATAAATCCAAAATACCTTAAAAGATTGGATTTTGTGCCTATTGAGGTGCAATTCATATCTAGTTTGTAAAGTGATAGAGATCATCAAGTCTTCTTATACTATTAAGCAAGGGTGAACATAGTTTGGGCCAATCCAAAATTCAAGCCGAAAACCGAACTTTTTAGATATATGGTTTGAATTTTTGGATTATGGATTGGAATTTAAATTTTATTTTTATATTTTTTGAATTTCGAATTGGATATTGGATTTTTTGGACATCCGAAGATCCAAAATTCTTATACCTTATATTTAACCCTACTATACCTATATCATATGTGACCAACTGAAAGTGTAATTACTTTTCATTGTAATTCCAAATATGTGTTGCCTATCACCTCTTGATTGTCCATCCAGCTTAGCTTGCAGAATTGAAGTTTACTTCACTACTTTAAGAATAAGGCAATTTCCAATGAAACAGAGGAAATAATGTAGAACTAAACTATGTAGACTTATAACTTTTGGTTTAGCGATAACAACTCCTTGCTGAATCCACATATTTCTAGCTCTAATTTGATTTAACAATATGCTAAGACCTATAACTTGATAACTGGGGCACATGAATTTTGTTCACAATAACCCTGCCTTAAAGGCTCAAAAGTCAAAACCGAAAATCCGAAATATCAAAACCGATTAATCCGAAATCGAACTTAAAAAATCCAATCTAATCCGAGCTTATTTGGACTGGATTTGGATTGTAATTTCTTCAATCCGAAAATCGAAAAGCCAAATCGAAATTTTTATATTCAATCCGAAAGGCCCAAACGCCCACCCCTACTTAGTATTGTGTATAATAATATTAAGGAATTACAGTTGTTAACGTAATTTAATAAGGAAATAATCAATATGAAGTAAATAATTAGTTGATTTTACAAAGCGACTTTGACCGCACATGAATAAGATTTTGGATTAATAACTTCTTTAACAAAGTGTTTTTAAGTACACAAAAGGACTCGTAAACAAAAAAGGAATCGAAAGGCTAAATAGTAAAAATTAGAGAACTCTTACGTCTAAAAGAATGGCTAAATATTAGGAAATTTATTACATTGTAAGTTTTGACACCAAAGGAAAAAAAAAAGGACTCCTACAGATTTGTTCCTTTAAATTACTTTAGGATTTTAATTGGTTTTGGAGTCCTAAATATGACTTTTCCAAAAAAGTATGTAAAATAAAATAGGCGAATTATAATAAAAATAATTAGATAATAATTTGAGGAAAATAGTAAACTACAATTTTGTCTAGTTTTAGCGTACGTGCTACACGTGTGCATCGCGTTGTATAAAACGTATACAAGAAGAATAAATGTCGGAAAACAGAAATTGACTTTAAATTAAATGAAATTTTTAATTAATTGATGAAAATCTATTTCAAGAGAAGGAATTGAAATTAGTGGAATAACAAATAATTAATGTCTAAGAAAAGCAGGTTACCAATAATAGATCAATTGCCAAACTTTATAAAAGAAAATTTAATACATTGCCCTAGACACAACTGAATATATATATATATTTTTTGATGTAACATTGATTGCTCGAACTTTAATTCATGGTGGCATCAAAAATCTTTTCTCATTAGATTTTTTTGGCAGATTTTATATGCTTAACAAAAGAAAAACAAAGTGAAAGTAAGCGAATTGAAAATTATACAACACCAGCACAAAGATAAAGAACAAAAAACATCAACAATCAAGAAAATCAAGAAAATTCTATTAATTCCAACAATCGAAACTATAAATATGGAACTCTATCTTTTGAAATAAAAGAAATTGTATCTGGAAAGCTCCAGAAGTACTTGTGTTGCTACTGCAACTTCAAGGCACAAATATCTCACTTAGGGCATACCAATTAATTTTATTGAAGATTACTCCTCCATGATATAAAATATAGTAAACCTAAAAGTACCAATGTCGATTACTATACTCAATTTGAATTTTCGTCAAACCATCATCGTTTCCCTTCTTGCCTTTACTAGCCCGAGCTGCAGCTCTTTCCCGATCCTTTTCCCTCTGATTTCCTCGTCTAATTCAGTCAAGGTAATTCAAATATACAAATCCAAAAAAAAAAATTATGCTAAGAAAACAAAAGGTAGTTTTGATTAAATTTCATGTACCACAAAATTGTACATAAAAGGAGACACAAATATCTTCCAATTGGAAGTACCAACAAACTAAGCACAAAAAAGGTACAATCTTTAACAAAAGGTTATTTACAATAGCAATTAAAACTTAGTCAATTACAAAACACACGAAAAATACTACAAAACATGAACGCAAACAAAAAATCCTATTAGATTTCAAATACCCACAAAATCAGAATGCAAAAATTTACCAAGAAAGCACCATAAGACACATAAGGGGATACTGACCTAGTCGATCAAGATCAAAGGGAAGCATTATAACTGGGAAAAAATAAAGGAAAAACAACATAAAACTACCAACTAACCTTCTATCCTAATTCGTGTAGATAAGAGGTCATGTTCTCGGTAAGCTGGAACTGCGCCATGTCATGCCTAGTCACCTCCCCTAGTAGCAATTATAAGTACAAAAAAATCAACAAAATGCTAACAATTGTAAAATCTAAAGTCGGCAAAAAAACTGCAATTTGTCACTAATTAAGAAAACAATCAGAAAAAAAAAATCACCCTTTATTAAGATATGTGTATTTGATTATCCGAAAGTTTGACAGGTCCAGTCCAACACCATATACTTTTCACAATATCTTGCACAAATATCATAAATCAAGTTATCCAATCGGCAACGTGCCACAAATGTCTTTGTGACTACTTATTTAGTAGTTTATATAATTCCAAAGCAGTCCCATTTTCATTTAAGTGAAGTTTATTTATTATATTTTAGGCCCTATAAGCTATCTATAGAGTATTTACAATCAGGTCCCTCAATCTGTTAGGAGGAGGACACGTGTCTTACTTTTAGTAGTTGCTACTTTTATTATATCCATGTACTCGGATTCAGTGTTTTTTTATGAAATATATGCAAATCTGATTCTATTTCTCTTTTCTCTCTCGTCCTTTCCTCCTTCTTTCTTCTTCTTCTTCCAAACCTCAGGTAACAGGACACTCTCTTGTTACAAATGGTATTAGAGCAGTCGCTGCCGCCGGTGACGATGTCACCGGAACTTCAAGATTTGCGTGACGATATACGAGCTGTTCAAGCGCAGCTAACAGTGTTCGCAGAGGACACCGGAAAACGATTTGAGTTGATTGAGAGTAATCAGAATCAATTCCAATCTCTGCTAGACGAATCTCATGAGACAAATAAAAACCTCGAACTGATTTTGAAAAGTTTAACTCAACCATTGACGACAAATTCAACACCTCCCTCCCCGGCGAGGTGGCGACTAATACAGATAAAACAACCATGGGTGCAACATCTGATGGAACTCCGACGATTCCATTAACCTACGAATATGGACAACAATCAGGTACTAACACAACCCCTATTTCTCAACCCTTGTTCACTACTCCATTGACTTACCATGTAGGAAGGGGATTCACCTTCCCACCAGCCCCCTTAGTTTCTAGTCCACCCCTCTTTAGAAACCCCGTTTACTCATCTTCACCCCCTAGTTTACCTAACCCCATCGTATCAAACCCTATTGTACACACCCTGACTCAACAACCAACCAAAGAACCCTTAAACCAAAGATAAATTTCCCTGAATTTGATGGTACAAATCCTAGGAGTTGGCTTAGGAAATGTGAAAATTTCTTTGAGCTTTACAATATCTATGAACAAGAAAAACTTAACTATGCTTCTGTGCACATTGGTGAGAAGGTGGATGTTTGGTTTGACTCTATATGGTCAACCATAGGGGAATTTTATCTTGGTCTAGGTTCTGTACTGAAGTTTGTAGAAGATTTGGCAATATTAGGCCTCAAGATATTGTTGATGAATTTAATAAGATTGAACAACTTGGCACTGTTGAACAATACCAGGAGAAATTTGAAGAACTTACCAGTTATATGACAATCCTCAACCCTTTACTAAATGAATCACACTATGTTACGAATTTTATTAGTGGTCTGAAGCCTGAGTTGAAACCTTTAGTGAAGTTAGCTAATCCTACAACAGTCCTGGATGCTTATGAAGTTGCTAAACTATATGAAGAATCATTCAAGGCCCTTGCTCCTTTTATATATAACAGAACTCCTCAAAATACCCATCCGAGACCCTTGGCTATAACTTACCCCAAAAATGCCCAAAATACCACAAACAGACAACCTAATACCATAACAAACCAACAACCTCTGAGACTAACTTACCCAAACCAAAGACCTCAAGCTAGAGCACCATTTAAACCAAATCAGCTACCACCTAACATTGGGGCTTTAAGGGAGCAAGGATTATGTTACAAATGTAAGGAGAAGTACCATCATAAGCATCAATGTAAATAAAGGACATTGCATAAAATGGAGAAAGTTGAGGAAGAGCAAACTGGTGAACCACAAGAAGAATTTATGGATGTGCCAGAAACTTTGGAGGAACTGAGAGAAGAACAGGCTGAAATCTCTTTGAATGCAGTGTTGGGACTAACTAACTCCAGCATCAAAGTTTCAACTATTAAAATTATAGGGTATGCAAAGAAAATGCCAATAACCATACTCATTGATAGTGGATCAACCAACTCTTTTGTGGACCCTCATGTGGTAAAAATGCTGAGGTTGCCTACTCAGCCAATGCTTAAGCCCATGAAAGTAGTAGTAGCAAATGGATAGGTGATGAGTTACCAATTGGAGTGCCCATGGTTTGGTTGGAAAATGCAGGATGAACAATTTGACTTTAAACTCAGATTGCTAAAAGTAGGAGGCTGTGATATTGTGCTGGGAATGGACTGGATTGATATGGTAACACCTGTTATATTGCATACAAGACCACATAGTCCGAGTTTCATGTATAAAAGGAGGATGATAACCTTTTATGGAGTTATAGATTCCCAAGAAGTTGCTACTATCAATGCTGAGGAACTGAAGAGAATGCTTTAGTGTGGCACCTATGAGGTAATTGCTGAGTTGTCTATGGTAGATGATCGCACTAACTGCCCAACAAATCAAGGTGAGGATGGTGTGATCACTAAAGGGGAAATTAAAACCCAACATGATATTGCTAAGTTACTCAAAAAATATGAAACTGTATTCCAAGAACCAACTCGCTCACCTCCTAAAAGACACTGTGATCATGTGATCAACCTAACACCCGGGGCTCAACCTTTCAATCTTAGGCCCTACAAATATTTCTTTGACCAAAAAATGCCATTGAAACCATTATAAATGACATGTTGAAGGTTGAAACAGTAGTGCCAAGTCAATCACCTTTTGCTTCCCCAGCCTTATTAGTCAAGAAAAAGGACTCCACCTGGAGAATATGTGTGGATTACAGAAGATTGAAAAACATGACCATAAAGAATAAATATCCAATTCCCATCATTGATGATCTCTTGGATGAGTTATTTAGAGCAACCATATTTTCTAAGGTGGACTTGAGAGCTGGGTACCATCAAGTAAGAATGAAAGTTGGTGAGGAGTTTAAAACAGCTTTTAGAACTCATCATGGTCTATGGCAATTCAAAGTCATGCCCTTTGGGCTGACAAATGCTCTAGCAACATTGCAATCCCTCATGAATGAGGTATTCAAGGACCAGATGAGGAAATTCATATTGGTCTTCTTTGATGATATACTAATATACAACAAAGATTTGACTGAGCACCTAGTTCATTTGGAGATTGTACTCAGGTTGTTGCACAAGAACAAGTTATATGAAAAACTGAGTAAATGCGATTTTGGACAAAAACAGGTGGAATACTTGGGGAACATCATCTCTGGCCAAGGAGTTAGTACTGATCAGTCCAAAGTAACTGCTATGTAAGACTGGCCCTTACCAAAGTCATTGAAGGAATTGACAGGGTTCCTAGGGTTGACAGGATACTATAGAAAGTTTGTCAACAAATAAGCTCAAATCAATAAACCTTTAACTAGCCTACTGAAGAAAGGTGAGTTCAAGTGGTGTCATAAATCTACTACAACTTTCAACCATCTCAAACAAGCTATGTCAAAGGCACCTGTATTAGCCTTACTTGATTTCAACAAGGTTTTCATTTTGGAAGTTGATGCTTGCAACACTGGGGTGGGAGTTGTACTAATGCAAGACAAGAAACCTATTGCATTTATGAGTCAGACACTCAGTAAGAGACACCAGGGCCTGTCTACTTATGAGAAGGAACTCATAGCTCTACTCCAAGCAGTTGACAAATAAAGACATTATCTCCACCCAAAACACCTCATAATCAGGACTGATCACTTCAGTTATAAGTTTCTACAAGAGCAGAAAATCACCACTTCATTACAACACAAAGGACTAACTAAACTGATGGGCTTGAGCTTTAAAATCCACTACAAGAAAGGGGTTGAAAACATTATAGCTGATGCATTATCTAGAAAGGTGGAAATATCAACAAACAACACTGAGAAACCACAGTGCTTGGTGATCACAACACAAGTACAACCTAAGTGGATGGAGGAGATCATTGCCAGCTATGAGGATGACCAAGACATTCTGCAAGCTGTAACTAACTTAGGTGATGGTGCTAACAATGGTGATGTGTCCTGGCAACAAGGAATACTGGGGTTTAAAGGAAAAGCTTGGGTTGGAAACCATGGTTCACTCAGATCAAAGTTGGTGTCAAGCATCCACAATTCAAGTTTAGGGGGACATTTAGGGATTTGGGCCACATATCAAAGTGTGAAAGCAGTTTTTTATTGGCCCTCCATGATTGAGACTATCAGAACCATTGTCCAAGAGTGTGATACTTGTCAAAGAAATAAAGATGAACAAGTTGCATATCCTACCTACCTGTACTAGAGAAGCAATGGGAGCACATATCTATGGACTTTATTGAAGCTCTTCCCAAATCAAAAGGACAAGATACAATTTTAGTGGTGGTAGACAGGTATAGTAAGTATGCACACTTCATTGCTCGCTCACATCCCTTTACTGCATCTCAAGTGGCTAGAACCTTCCTAGATACTGTGTATAAACTTCATGCGTTGCCTAAAATTATAGTTTCAGACAGGGACAAGATCTTCCTTAGTAATTTCTGGAAAGACTTATTCAAGAATTTACAGGTGCAATTGTTGTTTAGCTCTGCCTATCACCCACGAACAGATGGGCAGACTGAAAAACTGAATAAGTGTTTAGAGAATTATTTGAGGTGCATGACTGGTCATAAACCTAAGGAATGGAACAAATGGTTAGCCTTGGCTGAGTTTTGGTATAACAGTAACCATCATATTTCACTAAACATGACACCATTCAAGGTTGTCTATGGTTATGAGCCCCCACAACTTTCATTTGAATTGATAGCACAATCAAAAGTAAAGGCTATTGATCAGGTGATGAAGAACAGACAAATCATGGCTAGGGTATTGAAAGATAATCTTGCTAAGGCTCAGAACAGGATGAAAGTCAATGCTGACAAGAGGAGGACTGAAAGAGAATACAAAGAGGGTGATTGGCTGTTTCTGAAGTTACAACCATACACGCAAACATCAGTAGCCATTAGAAAAAGTTTGAATTTAGCTTCTAAATTTTATGTTAGCTTCTAAATTTTACGGGCCATATAAGATCATACAGAAAATTGGATCAGTTGCCTACAAGCTGGAACTGCCCTCAACTGCTAAAATCCATCCAGCTTTTCATATTTCTCAACTCAAAAGGAAAGTGGGTGCTCACATCACACCATTTGTTGACCCTCCTATATGCTCAACTGATGGACAACCTTTGGTGGAACTAGCTGCTATCATAGACAAAAGGATGATCAAGAGAGGGAACAAAACAACTACTCAAGTCTTGGTGCAATGGATGAACTTGTTACCAGAAGAGGCAACCTAGGAGGATTACCAATTTATAAAGTCTCAATTTCCAGATTTTAAGGATGATTAAATAAGTACTGATGATGCTGTTAAGAGCAAGGCTCATTTTTTTGAGAAGGATGGAATGTCACAAATGTCTTTGTGACTACTTATTTAGTAGTTTATATAATTCCAAATCAGTCCCATTTTCATTTAAGTGAAGTTTAGTTATTATCTTTTAGGCCCTATAAGTTATCTATAGAGTATTTACAATCAGGTCCTTCAACCTGTTAGGAGGACACGTGTCTTACTTTTAATGGCTGCTACTTTTATTATATCCATGTACTCAGATTCAGTGTTTTTTTATGAAATATATGCGAATCTGATTCTCTCTCTCTCTCTCTCTCTCTCTCTCTCTCTCTCTCTCTCTCTCTCTCTCTCTCTCTTCCTTTCCTCTTTCTTTCTTCTTCTTCTTCTTCCAAACCTCAGGTAACAGGACACTCTCCTGTTACACAACGTACCTGGTGGATTGATTACCTTGGGAGAGCACAAATTAAACTACAAAAATAATAACAGAAAGTTAAAAATACTCCAATTCTACAAAAGATTTATATGTGGATACATGAAAAAAGTTACTTCAAAATTATGTAGAAGAATCCTTCGTACGATAAATATTTTTCACTTACGGAAAGAATTGAAAGTTAGGGAGGAGACTGATTAGCCTAGATTTATCAATGAGAGAGACCTGGAAAAACGTCTAATATATATTGTTGACATTGTTTTTGAAATGCAACTATTTTTTTCCTTTTGGGCACTGAATAATGAAGATCCCGAAATTAGTATTTTATCAAAGGGAAAGGGGTCAAATATACCCCTCTACTTTAGTTTATTGGCTAACTTTGCCCTCCATTAGCAAAGTAGTCAAATATACCCCTCTGTTAGCCAAAGTACACAAATATACCCCTCAGTGGATGAAAAACCCCAAATCAATCAAAATTACCCATTTAACTAAAAAAAACCATGCCCATCACTTAGACCCGACCCGACCCGCAAAATTATTTCCATCCACTCTAATATACTCTCCGTTAGGATTTGTTGTTACTTAGCTTGAAGTTTTTGTGATTTGTGAATGTTTTGTCACTGCTTTGAGCAGATTAAAATTAATTGGACAAGACCAAAAGTTAAATAATGATTTGAGCTAAAGGGAATTTTATGCCAGGTCTGATTTTACCCATGGCACTTAGGGCAGAAATGTTGATACAACTTATAACTTATAAGCCATTTATAGAGCATCACATTTATGATTGGGTTCTTTCCACTGATTTGTTTCCATTTGCGGGGAACTTTTATATGTCCTGGGTTCCATTTTCATCATCCAACTGGAGAAACTTGTTTGGTATTTTATAAAGGATCCCTGATGGCCAATAATTGATGATCCCATTTGATCCCTTTTCAGCGAATTAACTTCAGTCAACTGCTTGTTTCTTTTATCTGTAAAATTATTTTCAAAGTAATTAATACAACTATTCTCCGGTAAAATGCCAAACAATAGAGGGTATATTAGGGTGGGTGGAAATAATTTTGTGGGTCGGGTTGGGTCTAAGTTATGGGCATGATTTTTCTTTAGTTAAATGGGTATTTTTGATTGATTTGGGATTTTCCATCCATTGAGGAGTATATTTGTGTACTTTGGCTAACATAGGGGTATATTTGATTACTTTGACTAACGGATGATAAAGTTAGCCAATAAACTAAAGTAGAAGGGTATATTTGACCCTTTTCCCTTTATCAAAACTCTATTTCTTGTTAAGGAATTATTAGGCTACCAAACTAAGAAAAAGTATGATTTCAAATTCAAAAGAACTACTTATACGTTCAAAGTCCAAAAATTGAGGATACATATGTTTCAGTGCAATAAGGAGAGGACAAATTTGATTTGGGTTCAAATATTAGGCAAAGATACCGAATATTACAATTTTGGAAAGATCCGAATTCAAGTCTAATAGTACAAATCAGGATCCAATAAGGAAAGATTTGATGACCAAACATTAAGTTAATTTTGAAAAAAAAAAATCTTTTGCCAAAAATAAGGGCAGGTTTTTATTTTGAAAGAAAATATATATGATTAGTGATTAGCATATTTACTTGAGGTAAATAGTAAATGACTATTTTGTCTATTGGAGAGTCTTTTAATGAAGGGCAAAAGGTTCAATCAACATTATTAAGGCCCTTCGTGCTTTTAATATAGTATAGATTATCATATTATTCATGCGTGAACTTAAAATTTTGAATGTCAATAAGTTTTATATTCTATGGATGTTAATAACTCAAATAAAATCCAAACCAAAACCAACTCAACACTAATGCTAATAAAAGAAATTCAATTTACCACTAGGAATGACAATAATATTGGATATCTATTATTTAGTTTTGCATAATTGATAAAGAGAGTAAAAATACATAACTTAATTTTTTTTGCTGTCATATAATTAATGCTTATTTTAGCATGACTTACTATTTTAGATTATGGTCATTTTCTTTTATGGCTTGTTAATTAGCAATATTTATTTTAAATGATTATATTAGCTTTTGTTGAATATTTTAATACAATGTCATCACTCTCTTCACATTTTGTGTTATTTTCTTAGGAAACAGCTTAATTATATAGTTGTATCTTACTAGGACTAAAGAAATATTTGAAGTAAAAGTTATATGTCTTGTATCAAGAGTATTCCGGAAAAAAAAATTGAAAAACCCGAGGAAACCGAATAACCCGAATTTTATTGGTTTGGTTTGGTGTATAAATTTAAAAACTCGACGCAATTGGTTTGGTGTTTAAAAAATCCGAACCAATCCGGTCCATGTACACCCCTACCTGCAATCATCAATCAATCAAGTCAACACAGATAAAACAAAGAGTATTAATCCATTAATTGCACCTCAATATCAACTGAGCTTACTAAAAATAATAATGAAATCCATTAATTAAACCTCAATTTTCAAGAGGTAGAACACCTAGATTTTGTTTATTAAAAAAGGTAGTAGTAGTGGCGGATCCAGGATTTGAAGTTTGTGGGTTCCCAACTAGCAGTGTCTGTTGTTACTGGGTTCTCAGCTCAAATTTCTTATTTATTTGAAGGGTTTCACATTATAAATACAAGGTTTGGATAAAAGTTGTGGGTTTCCGCGAACCCACACCCAGTGGTGTGGATCCGCTCCTGGTAGTAGTAGTACCTGCTTCTGCTCCACAGCTCTCGAAAACTCAGTTCCATATGACAAGTGTGTGATCGCCACATCATCAAGCACAATGTTGAAATCCTTGGCACATCGGATCAAGCTCTCGCGTACAGGTGCGGATACCTGTGGATAGGGGTGGCAATATCAATCCATAAAATCATGACCCACCTAACTCGTTTAGGTATGGGCAGGTTTAATGACCTGCTTATCTTATTAACTCAGCCCATTTCACCTGCTTAATGCAGCCCATTTAAAAACTAGGCTGATACGCAGTTAAAAATTAGGCTGGTATGCAGCCCATATTGACCCTTGAGAAACTGTCTAGATATATTTAAAACAGACATTTTGTCTATTTGATATGTTATTTATAGTCATAATATACAGAAATTTTTTTTTATTAGGTACTCAAACAAATTATAAGATCACAAACATAGAATTTAAAATTTACAAAGGGGTAGTTTGGTAGGATGTAGTAGTGTTTTTCAACCTATGTATAACTAATACATGTATTATCTGAACATGCTATTCAGTACTATTCTTATACACAACAAATCAAGGAATTTGCAATACAAAGGGTTATTAATATATGAATGAGCATGGTTAAAGACAGAAGTGCCTGTAAAACACCAAACCAAACAGTGGATAAGGAATAATCTCAGCATAACGAATCCCAGCATTACTAATACACCTTATTCATTACTATTGTTATTGTTATACACTCTACCAAACGACCCCTAAGAATTGGGCTGACTGGCTTATGACACGCTTCAAACCAACCCATTTAGCCCAAGTATTAAGTCAGCCCAATTTCAGTTTGACCCGACCGGCCCATTTAAATTACATTCTCTAGCCAAATATACAAAAATAATTACATTCTCTAGCCAAATACACAAAAAATACACACTATTATATATAAAATGGTGTATATTTTATGTATATTACACATTATATACAAAATATATACATTTGCTGACTATTGTTTTGGCGGATGGCTATTTATGTTAATTTCTCTGTTTATTACCCTACCCAATTCTAGCCCGAGACGCCCATTTGTAGTGTTACTTTATATTTGATGGTAACATAGTTCTATAAACAGTCAAAGAGACTAATTGAAGGTTAAATATGTTGAGTAGTATATCACAAGGATAAAAAAAAGAACATACTAATAACTCTAGGACCAAAAGTGCTATTATACCTACAATTTAATAAGAATTGAGCGGGTTGAGTAATGACCCGGTTTTTAGCCCATTTCAGCCCAACCCATTTCATCCCACCCGACCCGCCCATTTAACACCCCTAGTACAATATACCTGTGGCCTCTCAGCATTGAATTGAGCAACAACAGCTTTAAACACTTCATTACCAATAGAAGGAAGCACTTCTCATCATATTCAGTACCAAGTGTCTTAAATATCTCTGGCAATCTCGGTACTTCAGGTTTTGACAATATCCTCAAAGTAAAATTAACCATCTATAAATCCTTAGTTCCCGATATCGAAGAAAACGTATGCGGCTTCATACGTATATCGAAAATATACGATTTTTGTAGTCATGGGATTAAAAAATGAGTTCCTTCACCAACGGTCAAACAGAACGGCGCGTTGACCGCCGTTAACTGTGTAAAGAGATGAGTTGAGAAGGGTACCGCCGAGACCAGAGTGAAAGCGACTCGGGCTATGTTGGTTAGGAATGAAACTGCGGCTTGGCTACCCATTGTAATTTTGTTTTGTTTGTATGTAGAAACACAGAGAGAGACTGGGATTTTGATTTTATTAGGTTTTATAGGGTTTTAGGGGAGAGTGTGGATTGCTGTGCAAGTAAAAAACCTAATCGAGGAGTCGGGTTTGGGTTTGCACCGACATATTAAAGCCCATTACACTTTGTATCACTTACTATTATTTTGACCATATTTTAACGTTTTAAACCAGGAGAAAAACAAATGAATACGATAAATGGAAGGGAAAAAAAAGTAATATTAAGAAAAATACACGCTAGAAATAACAATTGTAAATGACTTATGGTACTCCCTCCGGTTTAAAATAAGTGTCCACTTACCTTTTAGCGCAATCATTAAGAAGATACTAATTCCTAAAAAAATAGGTATTTTGACTAAACTACATTCAAAATTTGAGAAGTTCATATTGATGGCATGTGTCGTCTTTGAGAAACTAAACAATATTTGCATTAGGGAGAGTAAAAATACGTGTTATGTCTATTTTTCTTAATCAAGAATTGTCCCACTAAATTTTTCTCACAATTTAAAATAAATAAATAAAGCATCTAAAATGCATATTACAAAAAACTATTGCACTCAATTTTCTTTCACTAGCACATTTCCCAATAGTAATATTTTAATGAGCACACTCTTTAATACATGGACATCCAAATGGGAGTACCGTTGTGGATGAATTATATGAAGTGGTGGCCATGTTGTAAATGAATCAAATTTGATGAATAACTATTTGTACCCACTATACAATGTTAGTGCCTATAACATTCAATTAAACCTCTACCACGATCCCTCCTAATCTTATGCCTACAAATAGGCTTTATAATTCATGTTTAGGATTAATCGGGGGGAAAAAACTAAGAAAAGCTCGCTTTATTTTTCTTGTTTACATCTTGTTATACTGCTTTTAGTTTATAAAAAGAGTACATAATTTCTTTGAATTGGTGGAGAAATAACAAAAGAGGAAAAAGAAAAGGAAAAACTTTCACCGAATCAAAATAAGACAAGGTTAGAGACTAAGGCCTCATTTGTTTGCACTTAATGGATGTTTGAATCTGGATGGTTCAGATCTAAGTTCATTAAGTGCATTTGTTTTTATTAAGATCTAATCACTTAATACATCTTAACATGTCTGATTCGGTCAGATCTTGAATAGATTCTGAAAATCATTCAAACTCATTGCTTGCGTCGTCTATTTTTTAATGTTAAATTCTACAATTACACTTTTTTGTCTTCTCCAATTTTATCTCCTCTGTGGATCACCCAAATCGACCATGGCTAAGAATTTTTAAACCTGCCTCTTCATCTCATCTCTCTTCTCTATTGTCGGTTCTAAAACAAAGGAATTAAGAAACAATCTCCATTTTTGACCATGCTTCTTCCCGATCATCACTCCTCCACTGGGGCCTAAGATGTATAATTGAAATTCATTGCTAGAAAAAATACCAATGACATATAACCAAATATCAATACATGGAGAACAACTACGAACAAGATCTAGAAAATCCACCCACCACCACCTTGACAGTGGTAATCTTTTATTTATCTATGCGGCAGAAAGGTGGGTCTGTTAATAAGAGTAGGTTGTGGTACAATTTCTTCTTTTTCGTCTTTAAAATTTGAGTTTAGAGAAGGATTATTGTGGAATCTGAAGTTTCAAATTTCCTGGTTGATTACTCGAGGGTTACAACATTTCAAAGCTCCTTTTATTTATTATTATTATTATTATTATTATTATTATTATTATTATTATTATTATTATTATTTTGTTACCATTTTTGTGTCACCTTTCGTATGTCAAGAGTTAAACAAGTTTTGTTTTGCCAGTAATTTATTCATGTCTTTTAAATATTTTGAATTGTTAATTATTGTGGCGTATGATACTTCTTACATAGGTTCCAAGTATGTAAATTTTATTTTTAAAAAACATAGAGATTCTATGTCCAAATTTGCGGGCAAAGCTTAGAAATTTGACTTTCGAAATTCGAACAGTACTACATAAAATGGGACAGAAGGAATAATAAATTGAGAATAGAATGAAAATATGTTCATTCAGATGTTAAAAACAAACAATCTTAATTATATAATATTCACATGTAGAGACAACATCTTAATCATTCATATTTCCATTCAGATTCAGACATCTTAATCTTAATGAAAACAAAATGCAACCTAAGGGTGTGTTCGGTATGGAGGAACATCCTTTCCTAGAAAATAAGTGAATTTCCATTTATTTTCTCATGTTCGTTTGACTAGTGAAAAATAAGTGAATTTCTTACTTATTTTCTTATATTCGTTTGGTTGATAGAAAACGTTTTCCGAAAAATATTCATCCAAGCCTCACCAACTCCAACCCAACCATATACCCCCCACCCCACCCCCACCCCTACCTCACTCCTACCCCCCTACGCCCCCCTCCCAAAAAAAATTCTTTTGATTTTTTTTTGTTTTTTTCACCCCACCCCCAACCCTCACCAACTCCAACCCAACCCCATACCCCCTACCCCCACCCATACCCCACTCCCACCCAGCCCTATGCCTCCACACCCCCTCCATTTGTTTTTTTAATTTTTTGCACCCCCACCCCCAATCACTCCCCTAACCCATACACCACCCTCTCCCTCCGCACCCTACCCCTCCCCCCCCCCCCCCCCAACAACATTTTTTTAAAGTTTTTAATTTTTTTCTAAATTTTCTACACGACCACGTCCCCCATCACCCCCTCCCCCCTTGCGTGGAACCCATACCACACCAACAACCCCCCCCCCCCCCCCCCAAACCCCAACATTTTTTTTGAAGTTTTTTATTATCTTTTGCGGGTTTCTCCACCCCCTACCCCAAAAAAAAAGTCTTTTCACCACCCACCCCCACACCTCCCCCCCAATACCCGATCACCCCCTCCAAAAGTTTTAATTTTTAACCATGCAAACATTTGATTTTTATAATTGTCAACTTTTTATCAATTTTTATTTGGAGGGGGGTGGGGTGCAAAAAACCAAAACAAATGGCAAAACTTTTTTTTCAAAATATTTGGGGGGTGGGGGTAGGGTGGGGGTTGGGGGTGCAAAAAACCAAAAAAAATGTCAATTTTTTTTTTCAAAAATATTAATTTTTTTTGCAAGGGGGGTGGGGGAGGGGTAGGGTGTGGGGTGGGGTGAGGGAGGAGTAAGGTGTGGGTGGGGTAGTGTGGGGGAGGGGTAGGGGTAGGGTGTGGGGTGGGGTGTGGGTGCAAAAAAAAGTTAAATGTTTTTTTTAAAATAATTTTTTGTGTGTGGGGCGGGGGGTAGGGTGCGGGGTTTGGGTAAAACCAAAAATAATGTCAAAATTTTTTGTCCAAAAAAAAAATTATTTTTGAGCGAGGGGCGGGGGGGGGGGGGGGATGGGGTGGTGCATGGGGTGTGGTGGAGAGTGGTTGGGTTGGGTGATGATAGGGTGGTTGGTGGAATGAACTTGTGAACTTGTTTTTCCTAGTTTTATTAGGGAAGTCATTTTCCCATTTTGAGGAAAATGATTTTCAAAAGAAAATATTTTTCAAAATTTTTGACCAAACGAACATGAGAAAATTGAAAAATGTTTTCCTTCATACCGAACACACCCTAACTACCTGGATTGCAACTCCCTCAACCTCAATTAAAAGTATCTCAATAAATTGTCTGAGCTGGACTGAAGAAATATATATATATATATATATATATATGCACACCAAGTCACCAACTAAAGGTATATATTAATGCCCAAGATTCTTTTCTGCGTACCAAATACACCTAATAGAGAAAAGTCCACATTCATCTATACTAAATCCGTCAATCAGTTCGGGTTTACCGGTTCAAACCAGTAACCGAACCGATAAAATCGGAACCGGAATCGAAACCGATTAACCGTATATTAACTATCGGTCCGGTTTCTATTTTTCTGGAACCGGAACCGGTTAAACCGGTAAAACCGGAACCGGACCGGTTAAACTGGTAAAAGCCGGTCGAATTTTTTTTTGTAGCCGTTGGGCTGCTAATTTGGACCGTTGGCCAACGGTCCATTTGCAAAAATGGCCGTTGCTAAACGGTCCCAAACCCATATTTTGGCCCCCCAACCCCCGAAACTTTTTTTTAACACTTTAACCCATCCCCTACCCCTATATTAACTCCTCTCCATTTCCATTTTAATCCACACCAATTCACTCTTCTCTTTCTCTCAAATCTTAATCTCTTAATTATAGTTACTTTGCAACAATTAGTCACTTTAAATCTCTCTCAAATAAATATTATAAAGTCTTATTATAGTTTCAATTATTAATTTTGCAATTATAATATTATTGGTGGAATTGGTGATTTTGCAATAATCCGAAGTAGCTTTGGTGGATTTGCAATTCTAGCCGCCTTCACTTTGTTGGAAATTAGAAGCGGAGGAAGGCGAAGAGGAAGAGATTGGAGATTTGATAGCAAGTGGACCGGACCAAATGGAAGACTTTGAAGATATCTCCATAGCCGAATATGAAATGGAGGAAATTAACCAAATGATTGAGAATTGGTGGTTTTATTATTCTACTATTTCTTTGCAACTTATGTATTATTTGCAAGTTAAAAAAACTACAACTTGCAAATAAATGTTATCCAAGAATGAATAAAATATATGGCTCATTAAGATTTCTTCTATTTACTTGTGTTCATATTTTTACTTATATTAAGTTAGGAATATACCTAAAATATACTAAGAATATACTTATAATATACATCTACTTAAATTAAAAACTAGAAAGTTATATACTTGAAAAATAACTAAAATATACTAAGAATATACTTACAATATAAATATACTTAATTTATAAAATACGAATTTATAAACTTAGAAAAAAATTAAGCTATAAATAACTTAAGTTATAATATATAAGTATATATAGTATACATATAACTTAAACATATATATATAAGTTATAAGTCAATATAGTATATATATATATATATATATATATATATATATATATATATATATATATACATATACGAATTTATAAACTTAGAAAAAAATTAAGCTATAAATAACTTAAGTTATAATATATAAGTTATAAGTATATATATATATATATTGCTGACTTCCTGTTAGCCTGTTAGTCAGTCAGTAAATATATAAACTTTACTTATAAACTTATATAACATATGTAAATATACCTACAATATACTAATAAATACTATAATATATATATACTATACAAAAAAAGAGAGGTTTTGGACATGTTTGAACTGGATCAGTCCGGTTTCGGGTTTTTAACCGGTAAACCGGAACCGGTGGCCGGTTCCCATTTTTTAACTGGAAACCGGCCGGTTTGTTAACCGGTTACCGGTCTGGTCCGGTTGTAACCGGTTAACAGGTTTAATCTATACCATCCATATCCATTATCCACAATATATGGCACACACCCATTCTAACGTGTATATATATAGTATACAATATATGTGTAATTGGTTATCACCTCAAATCGATCCATTGACTCTTAAGCCATTAATCCGCCATTGGTGAACTTTCCAGTTTGGTTGACCAGTAGGGTCCATGCATGTGAATTTCAGAACTAGATAGAAGGAGATTTTGCTTTTTTCTATTGTAATTTTCGGATACAACTACATATAGTCCATTATACTGATTTAATTCTCTTACATCACAACAGAACCATGGAATGAAGAAATTTCTGACATGGAGGATATATAGAAGGACCATACTAAGCACAAATCCGAACTAGTCGGGCCATGCAGTAAGTTATGAATATCAGATGGTTCCAAAAAAAAACATATATATCTGCAAACTGTTTTAATACTATTAACCAGAGTTTTCGTATTTGAGCCATGGAATATAAAAATTTCTGAGGGAAGACGGTGGACTGTATGCTGCGAAAATCTGGAATTAGTCGGACTGAGTTCCAAATATCACTTGATTGAAGCTATTGATGAGAAAGGTATAAACAGAAAACACACACACACAAAAAAAAAAAAAAGTCTATACTCACACAGAGACCATTAACACTAGAATATCAAATCATTCCACAAGAAAGCTGAATTTCTTCTCAGAACCTAATTAGCTAACACATACTCCAACCAGCAATGCTCTCCGCCAAGACAAATTTATCAATCATCACTTTTTCACCAAACCTGTAAGAAAACCTCAAAACACCTTGAGATTGAGCACAACCCTTGTGCACAGGGCAAGTCATGATAGCACTGCCTCCATTGGGGTATGCATATTCATAAAGCTCCTTCATAGACATATGAACCTCCCCGATGCACCGATCACAGAGCTTCCTCTTGCAATATAACTTTATAACAAACATGTCATTAGGGTATTGTACCATTGACTCGGAGATTGTATACTTCATGCTGAAGTTCCATGCCGGATTTATCTCCCCATGTTTGTCCGTTGGGGTCCGTTTTTCGGTGTTCGGATTGCTTCCAACGGAAACCCTAGCATGGACTTTCATCTTGAATAGCTTCCCAACATCTTCAAGATCACTTGCTGATATTAATGTTATTTCAAATCTTCTGCACTCCATGTATATTGTAGGTATATTTTTGTGTTTATGAGGTGGCGTGTACATAAATATTTATTAATAAATATACTAGGTGACATTAATGATTGTGGGGTATAGACAGAGGAGACTCTGATTTTTTTTTTGGACGGAGGAGACTTTTAAGGAAAAAACGAAGAAATGGCCTACGTCCTCATTCATTGCTCACTCCGTTTTAATTTATGTGAATCATTTCATAGTATGAGGGTCAAACTTTATAACTTTGACTATAAAATTTGACATAGATAATTCAAGGTTGTAAAAATAAAGTTTATATATTTAGAAACTAAATAAGTCTTGATAATTTATAATTCAAATAATTTTTAAAAAAATATAAGAAAAATGTGATCAAATAGTCATCTCGTAGACTCCCCAAATAGTAATAGATTCAGATAAATTGAAACATGGAGTATTTGGAGTTTTATTTTGTTTAATAAGTTTGTATTATATCCAACTTCGGGTGTGGGTTGATTAAATAATACTAAATAAAACAAGAGGGAAAAGAAGGAGTACAGAGTGCGTATTAATACAATATTGTTTTGATTTTAAATTAATCATATACATTGATAGCGTAAAAATAATTTGCGTCATCTCTGGGTTCTTACCAATTATTCTACCTTACTAATTGATTTTATTAAATAAAGTTACTTACTCTTACTTTAATTTATGTGACACTTTTGATTTTTCGAGAAGTTTGACTAATATTTTAAAATGTATTTTTTCAGCATATTGAAACGAGAAAAGTTGCAACTTATATAACTTTTCTTATAGCTTTGAATATATAAATTTTAGTTTTAAAATATTACGTTAATCTAATCCAATTTGCTTTAAAAAATAATACACAAATTAAATCTCGAAAATCGAAAAGTGTTACATAAATTGAGATGAAGGGAGTACTTTTAATTTATTTGATTGTGTAGATATTTTTTTGGGCGTCAGTATACACAAAACTTAAACTCTATTGTTTGACCACTGTTATTGAGATAATCTATGTTTTTCTTAAAAAACAATTTAACAGGAAGCGTGTCAAAGTAAATGAAGATGAATAAACTGTTTCATATATTTTGAACCTCATTTAATGTAAACATGCGTTGAAAATGTTGCTTCCGTTATAAAACTATATAATTGGAAATAAACAAGAAAAATAAATTAAAATAACTTTGTAGAGAGAAAGAAGATATTGTATTATCACTTGTTGATGGTGTCCTAAATGAGAGGACAAAGGTCTCTATTTATAGAAGAGTTTTGCCCCTCAATCTTCAACATGCAACTTGTGCAAATTGATTTACAATTTGCTACAACTAAGCTACAACTAAGATACAACTAATCTACAACTAAAAAGTACAACTAAGATATAACTTGCTACAACTAAGATACATCTTGCAAGTGCAAGTTGTATTTTATCACTTAATGTGCAAGTGGTATAATTTACACTTAATAATACATCCAAATATCTTGTAACATAGTTCATAACACTCCCCCTTGGATGTTTTATTAATAGATAATGCGCCTCGTTAAAACCTTACTAAAAAAAACCTGTGGGAAAAATTCTAGTGAAGGAAAAAGAGTACACATATCTAGTAATACGCATTGCTAGCTGTCTCGTTAAAAACCTTACTAGGAAAACCCAATGGGATAAAACCTTGGTTAAGGAAAAAAGAGTACAACACGTATTTCACTCCCCCTGATGGAAACATCAAGTAATTTCTCGGAGATGACGCATTCCAATCTTGTATATCAACTTCTTAAATGTTGAGATTGGCAATGCCTTAGTGAACAAATCCGCTAAATTATCACTTGACTGAATCTGTTGTACGTTGATATCACCATTCTTCTGGAGATCATGTGTGAAGAATAACTTTTGTGAAATATGCTTCGTTCTATCTCCTTTTATGAATCCTCCCCTTAATTGGGCTATGCACGCTGCATTATCTTCATATAAGATCGTGGGTACTTTGTCACATTTTAAATCACATTTTTCTCGAATAAGATGTATCATTGACCTCAGCCACACACATTCTCGGCTTGCTTCATGAATAACTATTATTTCAGTATGATTTGATGAAGTAGCCACAATAGATTGCTTTGTAGATCGCCAAGATATGACAGTACCCCCACATATAAACACATAGCTTGTTTGAGATCGAGCTTTGTGTGGTTCAGATAAATACCCTGCATCGGCATAACCAATAAGATCGGGACTGCAATTGTTGGAATAAAACAAGCCCATATCAGTAATCTCTTTTAGATACCGCAGTATGTGTTTGATTCCGTTCCAGTGTCTCCTGGTTGGAGCAGAGCTATATCTTGCTAACAGATTGACTGAAAATGCTATGTCAGGCCTTGTAGTATTACCAAGATACATTAGTGCACCAATCGCACTAAGATATGGTAGTTCAGGACCAAGAATCTCTTCATTCTTTTCTTGAGGTCGAAACAGATCCTTATTCACATCAAGTGATCGGACAACCATCGGAGTACTTAATGGATGTGCTTCATTCATGTAGAATCGTTTCAACACCTTTTCTGTATAGGCAGATTGATGGACAAGGATACCGTTTGTCAAATGTTCAATTTGCAAACCAAGACATAATTTTGTCTTTCCAAGATCTTTCATCTCAAATTATTTCTTTAAATAATCAATTGCCTTTTGAAGCTCTGCTGGAGTTCCAATAAGGTTTATGTCGTCAACATAAATATCAAGTACAACGAACCCCGATGTTGTTTTCTTTATAAAAACACATGGGCAAATGACATCATTTATATAATCTTCCTTCGATAAATACTCACTAAGGCGGTTATACCACATGCGTCCTGATTGCTTCAAACCATACAATGATCTTTGCAATCTGATTGATTATGTTTCCCGAGACTTTGAACTATATGCTTCAAGCATCTTAAATCCTTCAGGAATTTTCATATATATCTCACTATCAAGTGACCCATAAAGATAGGTTGTAACCACATCCATCAAATGCATCTCAACTTTCTCATAGACAGCGAAACTAATAAGATAACGTAATGTTATCGCATCCTTAACCGGTGAGTATGTCTTTTCATAATCGACACCAGGTCTTTGTGAAAAACCTTGTGCAACAAGGCGTGTCTTGTATCTTTGTATTTCATTTTTCTCATTTCTTTTATGCACAAAAACCCATTTATAACCAACAGGTTTAATACCCTTAGGTGTTTGGACTACAGGTCCAAAAATTTCGCGTTTGGCAAGTGAATTCAACTCTGATTAAATTGCTTCTTGCCACTTTGGCCAATCACATATTTGTCGACATTCTCCAATGGATTGAGGTTCAAGATCCTCACTATCTTGCATAATTCTTGTTGCAACATTATATGCAAAGACATAATCCACCACTATTTTTGATCGATTCAAATTGTTTCCATCATCAATTGGATTTATTGATAGTTCCTTATTTTCTTGAGATTCAGGCTCATTGATCTCTTGAAGAATCATAGGATTACTCAAATCTTGAATTCCTTTATGAGATTCTTTCGTAGTGTCATCTTGTTTATTGGTTTTTCGTTTTCTGGGATTTCGATCCTTAGAACCCAATGGTCTACCATGCTTCGGCGTGCTTTGGACTCATTAGCTACGACACTAGTAGATGATCCTACAGGGACATTAATCCAAACTGGGACATTCTCTACAGGGATATGTGATTTGGTAATTCTTTTCAAATCTGTAAATGCGTCTGGCATTTGATTTCCTATTTTTTGTAAGTGAATAATCTTTTGAACCTCTTGCTCATAAATAGAAGCACATGGATCAAGATAAGACAATGATGGATCATTCCACAAAATTTCTCTTCTGATTTCACTATTTTCTCCCCCTAATTTTGGGAAAAGTGTCTCATCAAATCGACAATCTGTAAATCGAGCATTGAACAAATCTCCCGTCAATGGTTCAAGGTAGCGAATAATGGAGGTTAATTCAAACCCAACATATATTCCTAACCTTCTTTGGGGACCCATCTTAGTACTATGTGGTGGTGCTACAGGCACATATACAGCGCATCCAAAAATTCTTAGATGGGATATATTAGGTTCTTGACCTAGAACTAATTGCAACGATGAGAATTTATGATAATTTGTCGATCTGAGATGAACAAGTGTTGCTGCATGCAAAACTGCATGACCCCAAACAGAAGTGCAACCTTGTTTTCATAAGTAATGGTCTTGCTATTAACTGCAAACGTTTAAGTAATGATTCTACAAGACCATTTTGAGTGTGAACATGAGCTGTTCAACTTTTATCCCAATTGATAAACAATAATCATTAAATGCTTGGGATAAAAACTTAGTAGCATTATCAAGACGAATAGACTTGATCTGATTATCAGGAAACTGTGCCCGTAATCGAATTATTTGTGCCAATAATTTTGCAAACGCTAGGTTGCGAGATGACAGTAGGCACACATGAGACCATCTAGAAGAAGCATCTATTAAGACCATAAATATCTAAACGACCCACTAGGTGGGTGAATAGGTCCACAAATATCCCCATGTATACGTTCCAAAAATGCTGGGGACTCAATCCCAACTTTTGTTTGTGATGGCCTAATAATCAACTTGCCTTGATAACAAACAGTACAAGAAAATTCACCATTTGAAAGAATCTTCAGGTTCTTTAATGGATGCCCATTTGAATTTTCTATAATTCGCCTCATCATTATAGATCCGGGATGTCCTAGTCGATCATGCCAAAGTACGAAAGTATTGGAATTAGTAAACTTCTGGTTTATAATAGCATGTGCCTCAATTGCACTAATTTTTGTCCAATATAAGCCAGAAGATAAAGCAGGGAACTTTTCTATAACATATTTCTAGCCCGAGACATTCTTGGTGATACTAAGATATTCAAGATTCATCTCATCCATTGTCTTAATATGATATCCATTTTGGTGGATATCTTTAAAACTCAATAAATTCCTTTGGGACTTAGGAAAGAACATAGCATCGTTTATAATGAGTTTTGTTCCCTTAGGCAAATTTACGATGGCTCTTCCGGAGCCTTCAATCAAATTAGTACTACCAGAAATCATAGTAACGTTTATCTTGCCCATGAGTAAATGAGAAAAATATTTCTTGTCTTTGAATATCGTGTGCGTTGTAGCTGAATCAATCAAACAAATGCCTTCACAATTGAATTTTAATTCAAACTCATTTTGAGAGATATCCATATCTTCAAATGACATATATAAATAAAAAGTAATAGTAAATATTACTACTATCATTTAAAAACCAAAATGTTTAACATATAAAAACGGGAATAGACTAGTACTTCGATTATATGATCTATTACTAGGGGTGGGCGTTCGGTATTTTTAAAGTTCGGGTTCGGTAATTTAAAATTCGGTAATTGACAGTAGATACCAAATACCAAACCGAAAAAGTTCGGTTCGGTTTGGTAAATCAAACTTCAGTTCGGTAAATTTCGATACGGTATTCAGGATTTATCATTTAAGGAAACAAAGTATACAAAAGTTGAGGTACAATATAATTGAAACAAATTTGAATACTTCTAAACAACTCTTTACATTCCAACATATTCGAAGTTCAACGACGAAGCATATTCTACCACAGAAACGTGCTTTTATATTCAAATTGAAGAAGCACAATTTCGGGACAAGCAGAACGGAGGGGAAAACAAAGTGAAAAAGAAGGGCAGGGGACGGGAGGAAAAAGATAAATATCTCCACAACAAATGGATATGAAAATCATTCAAATGGAGGACAACACAAGGTCACAATCAGGAGTACAGAAATATAGTAAACACATTAGAGTGAATAATTCGGTATTCGGGAAATTACCGAATACCGAACGGTACTAATGTCTCTTACCGATCCCGAACCCGAATACCATAATTTTGAAATTTTATTCCCGAATACCGAATTACCGAATACCAAATTACCGAAATTCTCGGTTCGGTTCGGTAATTCGATTTTCAGTAATTTATGCCCAACCCTATCTATTACTACTATGATAAAAACGGAAATAAGCATGAAAATGGAAATAGACTAGTACTACGATTACATGATCTTTGTTTGCTTACTACTGCGAATTAGAAAAAACCAAAATTAAGCAAATCAATCATTCTTAACAATAGATCCATCACCAATCAAGTGATCTATTTTTCCTTCAGGGTGCTTGAAAAAATTGGCAACATCCAAGTGAGTAATATCAACTTGATATTCAGAGATAAAATTAGCTTCAGGATTTTTCTCTTTCCTTTTCATTGATGCTTGACAAAGCTCAACCAAGTGCTTTGGCATCTGACATGTTCGTGACCAGTGTCCACTTCCACCACAACAATAGCATTTATTTTCTGATTCACGTGCTTGTGTCACTTCATGCCTTTCATCCTTCTTTTTCCCCTTTTGGTAGTAATTTTTCTTTGAAGAATGATTAATGCCAGGGAAATTATTTTTTCCTTGACCATTATCACGACTACGATCACGACCACGACCACGACCACGACGATGACCATGACCGGGGCCACGACCTTTTCCACGCCTAGAGTAGTGGGCATACACCTCATTCACTTCAGGGAATGGTGCAGCGCCAGTAGGTCGATTCTCGTGATTTTTCATCAGCAAATCATTATTTTGTTCAGCCATAAGAAGATAAGCAATCAAATCACAATACTTTGTGAAACCTTTCTCTCGATATTGCTGCTGCAGGAGCACATTCGAGGCATAAAAAGTGGAGAACGTCTTTTCCAGCTTATCAAAATCACTAATCGTTTCTCCATATAGTGTCAATATAAAAGTAATTCTGAACATCTCAGAGTTATACTTCATAACTGATTTGAAATCTTGTAGCCTTAGATTGATCCATTCATGTCGTGCTTTTGGGAGGAAGACCATCTTCAGGTGGTCATACCTTTCTTTCAAGTTTTTCCATAAAATGAGCTGATCCTTAATAGTAAGATATTCAATCTTTAGGTCCTCATCAAGGTGATGACGCAAGAATATCATAGCCTTGGAATTTTCTTGGTTGGATGCTTTATTTTTTTCTTTAATGGTGTCTCCAAGACCCATAGCATCCAGATGAATTTCAGCATCTAGCACCCATGATAGATAATTCTTACCCGAAATATTAAGGGCAACGAACTCAAGTTTTGTAAGGTTAGCCATAAATAGAGAGAATAAAAATAATACCTTAGCTTTCAAAAAATTTCTTGAGGCGGCAGAGTTTCGTGCTGATAACGTGTTATAAAACTATATAATTGGAAATAAACAAGAGAAGCAAACTAAAATAACTTTGTAGAGAGAAAGGAGATATTGTATTATCACTTGTTGATGGTTTCCTAAACGAGAGGGCAAAGGTCTCTATTTATAGAAGAGTTTTGCCCCTCAATCTTCAACATGCAACTTGTGCAAATTGATTTACAATTTGCTACAACTAAGCTACAACTAAGATACAACTAATCTACAACTAAAAAGTACAACTAAGATATAACTTGCTACAACTAAGATACATCTTGCAAGTGCAAGTTGTATTTTATCACTTAATGTGCAAGTGGTATAATTTACACTTAATAATACATCCAAATATCTTGTAACATAGTTCATAACAGCTTTGCCATTGAACCATCAACCATTTAGTTGTGGATTCCAAACTGAAAATAATTATATTTGACCATAATTTTTAATATACTAATAGGACCTACATTAGCCGATGTGGGTTCCCGAGAACCCACACCTGCTACTGTAGATCCTCCCTTGACTACTAAGTAGTTGCTGTGTCAGTCTGAATCCGTCAAATGAAAGGGTGGGAAATGATAACTGAAAAGAGTTTATAAGAGAGAGAAAGGGTGGGCAAAACAGAATTATTTGTGGGACTCGAAATTTCACTTGTCAAGCAATGGGTGGATACTAACACAATTTTTGTTAGTTGAGCCTCACCCACCATAAAATTTTTCCAAGACGTCTTGAGTACTCTCATGTTTGATCGATTGGTCTAAATGTTTCGGAAAATACTTTGGCTAGAAAAACAAGTTACTTGAATTAAGAAAATGACTTCTATAGTGGAAGTAAGGAGAACAAGTTCTATAAATAGCATTCTACGTTGATTGCCTCCTTCCATCCCTACCGTCACCCGTAGAGTATTTTCCTAGATTATGCATATTCTTGAGACAATATTTTCTACTTACTTACCAAACATCATTAATTACTTATTTTCAGAAAAAATAATCTATTAGGAAAACATCTTCCTTCGTACTGAACATACCCAAGATCTTGAAGTTTTTAAGTTTATTATATGTACTTCCTCCGTATATTTTTACTTGTCCATGTTTGACTTGGCACATCTTTAAATTGTTATAAGGAAAGGAATTACAATTTTTGCAAGGCTTCGCATTCGTGTATAAGAAAGGTTGGATTGACGTCACGTGGCTACGTAAAAGTATTGATGGTCTGGATGCATCTGTATGAAAATTGAAAAAGAAAGAAGGGAACATTTTTTGTAGAGCTTTAGAATGAAAGAGCTTTCAACAGGAGTCTGGAACCAAAATGCTCCCAAAAAAATCACTTTGAACCAAAATACCCCAACAAAAAAAAAGTTACAAAACTATCTTTAGTGCAGTAAATAGCAGTTTACGGACCGTTAACTGCTTTAGCGCAGTATTTTACTGCGTTATAGAAGATTTTTTTTTTCTATAACGCAGTAAAATACTGCGTTATAGAAAAAGTACCAAAAAACTAATTTCTATAACGCAATAAAATACTGCGTTATAGAAACAGTACCAAAAAAAAAAATTGGCCAACTTTTTTTTTTTTGCAACACTTAGTGTGTTTTTGCATACTTTGACCAACTATTAGATTAGTTGTATGTCAACACTCCGAAACGTCAATATTTTATATAGAACCTGATATTTTTTTCTGCGTACAATAATGTAGGCTCAATACATCAAGGATACGTATACATTCGGATCGTCATTTTAGGGGTTGAAAAGGTGCCCGAAGTAAGTTTTGTTTGAAAAAACTTAGTGTTTGACTGTAAGATTATTTTAGTCAACTTTATATGTCGAGAAAATTAGTCAGCTTTATTTCCAAAAATTGAAACCGCAGAAGTGAAATTGATATTTACAGCTACATTACCCCGGGATTTTACGTTAAAATCTATTGCGTATCATCATCTTATAAGTAAATAAAACTGAAAATTTCACGCCAATTTGGGGGAAAATTGAAATTGAATGGGATAAAAGGTGTTTTTTAAAAATCGGCTCAGCCAAACCGCCTTGCGGGAGTTTGTCCGCATAGATCTCGAAAAAATACGCAAGTTAAAAAAAAACGCTTAAAACGGACGTCCGAGCGCAAAGTTATGACGATCTAAAGTTTGACGACTTTACAACTAGTTTTTCTCCCTATATTTTTTAGAATTATATTTATATTCAAAATAAAGTTATGTCTTGATTAAAAAATAACACTCTTAAATCAAAATCTTAAAAAATAAAACACCCTAAAGTTTTCAAACAAAACTTACTTCGGGTACCTTTTCAACCCCTAAAATGACTATCCAAACGTCTACGTATCCTTGATGTATTGAGCCTACATTATTGTACGCAGAAAAAATATCAGGTTCTATATAAAATATTGACGTTTCGGAGTCTTGACACACGACTAATCATTGGTCAAAGTATGGAAAAAACACTAAGTTTTTTCAAACAAAACTTACTTCGGGCACCTTTTCAACCCTTAAAATGACTATCCGAACGTCTACATATCCTTGATGTATTGGGCCTACATTATTGTACGCAGAAAAAAATATCAGGTTCTATATAAAATATTGACGTTTAGGAGTCTTGACACACGACTAATCATGGAAAAAACATTAAGTTTTTTCAAACAAAACTTACTTCGGGCACTTTTTCAACCCCTATAATGACGATCCGAATGTATACATATCCTTGATGTATTGAGCCTACATTATTGTACGCAGAAAAAAATATCAGGTTCTATATAAAATATTGACGTTTCGGAGTCTTGACATACGATTAATCGTTGGTCAAACTATGCAAAAACACACTAAGTGTTGTAAAAAAAAAAAAGTTGGCCAATTTTTTTTTTTTTTGGTACTGTTTCTATAACACAGTATTTTACTGCGTTATAGAAAAAAAATTTGCTTCTATAACGCAGTAAAATACTGCGCTAAAGCAGTTAACGACTCCGTCTCCGTGAACTGCTTTAGCGCAGTAAAATACTGCGCTAAAAGTAGTTTTGTAACTTTTTTTTTGTTAAGACAATTTGGTTCAAAGTGATTTTTTTGGAGACATTTTGATTCCGAACTCTTTCAGCAGAACCCCGTCCATTGAAAGTGATGGCTTTGAACAATGGACGCACCAAATCTCTGCAATGGCTTTCACGTGTGCTCTGAAATTACAGTTAGATTTATTCCATCTAGTGAACAAGTAAAAAATAACGAGGAACCATTCCGCTCTTTATTGTAAAACAAAATTAGAAATGAACAAAAGAGTTGATTTTGACAGACCAAATGCATTAATTAGACGCATGAATTAGTCGCCTTGCCAAGTTCGAGAGACGAGACTCGAGAGCAGCTAATAATTAATAGGCAGCACAAACACTTTGAATAATTAATAGGCAGCACAAAGACTTTGAATATGTCCGTCGGCGTCAGGCGTCAGGCGTCAGGCGTCGGCGTCAGGTGTAGAATTTGTTATTGCACCATCTTCAGAATTTTTTCTACTATTATACTCAAAACACGATTAATATAACATTTTAGTTTGTGCTTCGTATCTAAAACTTTATTATATTAATGTTTGCTATGAATACGAAGTCGGCAAAAATTTATTAATACTTTTTAAAAAAGAAGACTTGTTTAAAAGAAAACTATATTCCTCTCTTTGAGATAAAATAATAGCAATGTTTAAGCATCAGTTGATACTTTAAATTTTAATTCGATTAATTTAAAGGTGTAAAATACTTATTATTTTTTATCAAATTTTGATTTAGATAATTCTAATTCAAATTATTAAATTAATTTTACATGTTTAAAACGAAATAAAGTAGAAATTTGATTTTCTATTTAACCGAAGAAATACTATTTTTTTATTTTTGGTAAATATTCTCGGTTTAGCTCATTTTACTTGTCATGTTGTCTTTTGCAAGGTTTTTAAGGAAACGTCAATTAAAATTATAATTTGACTAATTTGTCTTATTCATTATTTGATATTCATTTGATATTATTTTTTCTTTTACGATATTAATCTCTTTTCATATTTATTAGAGTAAGAATAAAAATGAAAAAGTAATTAAATTCTATCTTATTTTAAAATATAAATATTTTAAGTATATTTATTTTAGTAAACATAACAAATAAATGACATGGAGGAATAGCAAATACAACAGTTCAATATCTAGATTAGATCTCAGGCTAATATAAAAAAAAAATTGTATGATTTGGCTACTTAACCTTTTGAAGAAAAATAATAATATGGGGTCCATATTTTTTGCTGTACAATAATTTCATTTGCTCCCACTAATGGGTTGATACGCATGTGGCAATGAATCCATCATTATTGACTTAACGAGATACTTTGAAAATTACACGAATACTGTTTGATTTTTTAATATGGGATACACTTTTTTTTTTACATTATTACTTTACACTGTTTATATATATATATATATATATATATATATATATATATATATATATATATATATATATATATATATATATATTTACTACGTTCAAAACACGATTAATATAAGATTGCAGTTTGTGCTCCTTATCCAAAACTTTGTTTGCTACGAATACAAAGTTTGCAAAAATTTATTAATACTGTTTAAAAGAGAAGACTTGTTTAAAAGGAAACTATTTTCCTCTCTTTGAGATAAAACAATAACAATATTTAAACATCAGTTGATACTTTCAATTTTAATTCGATTAATTCAAAGGTGTAAAATACTTATTATTTTTTTTTATCAAATTTTGATTTGGATAATTCTAATTCAAATTGTTAAATTAATTTTACATGTTTAAAACGAAACAAAAGTAAAAATTTGATAAAAACGATTAATATAACATTGTAGTTTGTGCTTCGTATCTAAAACTTTATTATACTATTATTTGCTATGAATACAAAGTCTGCAAAAATTTATTAATACTTTTTAAAAGAGAAGACTTGTTTAAAAGAAAACTATTTTCATCTCTTTGAGATAAAACAATAGCAATATTTAAGCATCAGTTGATACTTTCAGTTTTAATTCGATTAATTTAAAGATGTAAAATACTTATTATTTTTTTTTCAAATTTTGATTTGGATGATTCTGACTCAAATTGTTAATTTAATTTTACATGTTTAAAACAAAATAAAGTAGAAATTTAATTTTCTATTTAAATAGTAAAACTATTATTTTTTAATTTTTGATAAATATTTTCGATTTAGCTTATTTTACTTTTGTTAATATGTGTGGAGATGATGATTTTTTTTATTTTTTTATTATTGGTATTTAGTATGGGGCCACGGAAGATGATCCACCCGTGCTTCTATATGTAGACCAAGGACGACCAAGGACATCACAATCATTTTATCTAAATTTCCGCATTACTCACTCGTGCTTATAAGCCTCAAAACTTTGAATATAAATTGATAATGACAAAAAGAATCAAGGCCCTTTCTCTGAATGTCAAAATATGATATCTCAGTGGACCCCACGTTACCCCACCATAAGTACTCCTCTTAAAATCTCTGTGTCAGTGTTGATTATATTCACTCCTATTCCATATTTAATGAGGTGACGTTTTTAATTTTGTTTTATTCAAACGAATTGTCCACATGCACATTTAATTACTATACAAAATAACTATTGTAATAGAATAACAAAAAAGATAGTAATAAATATTTAAAAGGTATTAATCTATCCACATTATTTGAAAATATAAGGCGAGATTTGTAATATTAAAAATAAGGCAAATTACACACAATAAATAAATTCGTTCAATACATATTGTTTGTTCCGTTCTTTCATGAGTAATTTTCAACTATCAATAAATTGTCTTAAAAAAATTCTTTGTAATATTTATTATTATATTACAAAGATTACATATCACATATCTATATAGTAAAAAATAATTATCTTATCTCCTTAAAATATATTATTTTATTTTAGGTGCCGTTTTGCCATAAATACCAAAAAATATTTCACTTTTTTTTTTTGAATTTTGGAGTTGGAGTTAAAGTTAGAGTTGTGTTTGGCCATAGTTTTTGAAATTGTAGTTTTTTTGTGAAATGTAGTTGTAAAAAAGTGAAAAAAGTGATTTTTAAAAAAAACAAGTTTTTTGAGTTTGGTATTCCGGAATACAACTTCAAGTTGTATTCGGATTTTTCATGGCCAAACGCTAATTCCGGAAAAAAGTGGAAAACAAATTCCGAAAAAAATGAATAATTTTTATGTCAAAACGGCACCTTAGAATACATATAATTTATGTAGAATGATACCCAAGTATTTATTATTTTACTACCAATTAATTTCATTTTAAATGAGTTGTATAATTTTAATTACTTCATTGAGTTACTAAAATTTATATTACATTGTTTTTTGTTAGTATCTTTTGGTTCGCCTTGTTTGAGGTAGTACAATATCTCATTATGTATGCAAATCTCTTTGGAATCTCTCTTTGCTTATTATACTAAATTGTTCTCTTAGTTTTGTTGTGTATAAGACATGAAGTAAAGCCATAGTTTCTTTCTCCCCCCTACCCCCACCCCCGCCATCTTTTATCAAGTTACAAAGGATATGCGGTTCATTTTTACTTCCATCAAGTAGGTAATTATTCTCATCTGGTAAACACTTGCAACTCACCCGCTAAACACTTGCAAGACGAATTTGTATGCATTCGAGATTAGTTTATGGATAAATAGCTATACCTTTTGCTTCATCTAATTGCTGAAAATTTGTTAATAAAAATTACACTTATACTTTTAATCTACTTTTATAGAATTTTCAAGTACAACATGGAAAGAATACCATTGAAAATTGTTTAATTTGACGTACGTGTTTGATGTAATGCTGAAATGAGTATTAAAGCACATAATCTTTTAATGATAATTGTGGCAAATTAGAATAGGAAAATAATTTATTGTGAAGTGTGATCCCCATCATCATTCTTTATCGTGCTTATATGAAAATATTAATAATTATTCTATTTTCCAAAAAAAAAAAAAAATACACACCTACAAACACAATGTATTGGGCCCGTATATATATATATATATATATATATATATATATATATATATATATATATATATATATATATATATATATATATATATATATATATATATATATATATTGTTCGTAATTTCAACGATGACTCACTAAAGTAACACAATTTTTTTACACATACTCAGTTATATGCATTAAACAAATAATGAATGAATAAAATACATAATTCAATTTTAAATTAATACAGATATAATTAAGATTCCAACAACACACACACAAGTGGACAATTGTTAAATTGAAGAACATCGTGTTCCAAGGATCCACTTATGTACTTTTTACCAGTAAAGCAGTACGGATCAATTTGTACACGTGGTTTATGGACACGTAGATTGAGATGACCAAAGCGAATGAATAAGAAGTATAACACAGATGATTAAAGAACAAAATAACAAGAATTGAGTAATTTGATAAACAAGCAAGTGCAGCCTGAGTTCCGACCTTATAAGCTGGCAAGGCTGCCAGAGTGAGCTCCTGAGTTGGACTATGCGATAATATAATAAAGCTTATGAACGAGTAAGAATACCAAAGTACAAGTGTCATGTGTTGTGCGCCAATCAGAATCTGAATGCCCTTCAACAAGGTAAGATGTAACTTATAGCTAAATTTCAAGGAACAAGATCCACAACCAATGCCCTCATAGAATCCATTAACTGTTCATTATTGAGGCTAAGTAACGGTTGTCGGTATTCTTGGCATCTTGTGTAATAGCCTTATCTTATCCGGTCAATGCTCTGTGCTCGGCTCCTTATCTCCGGATCCATGACTTCGGCTACCGATATCTCAGGATGCTCGCTGGCCAAGCATGTGAACTGGATTGGGCAATACTTCTGCCGACTCACGTCTGACCTGTCCCTATTGCCACGTGTCATCACCTGAATTGTCCACCTGTCAATTCCAAATTTCACTCCATACAGATACTTTCCGGTTGCTCGCCGAGATGTGGCCGGAAAGTGGAAAGGTATATATCAGTGAAATTCCAATCACCATTGTTCGAGGAATTGTAAGGAGACGACGATTGATAAAGCTTTAATCTTTCAAAGAAAAGAGCTATTGTTTCAAATTAAAATAAATTAGACGTACACAATAATCGTGAAAAAAGAGGGATTACCTCGTACAAGTAAAAATCTCACATTCCTGCTAGTTCTCTAGTCCGCATTCAAACTAAATGTTGTATTCTGATCTGATCACGCATGAAAGCCAAAATCAACCTGTTTACCTGCAATTAGGGGTGTACAAAGTAAACCGACAAATCGCACCAAATCGATAAACTGAGTCAAATCGAGAAGAAAATCCGACTAGTGGTTTGGTGTTGAAAAAAAAAACTGACCATAATTGGTTTGGTTTGGTTTTAACTAAAAAAAGTCAAACCGAACCAAACCAACCCGACATTACATGTATTCAATTTTTGAAATATTTTGTACATAAAAATATTTATTTGTAATGTAATTTATAAATATTTCTTAAATTTTTCATAGTTTTTTTATCTACTAGATTCAGAGTACGCGCTTTGCGTGTGATGATAACACGCACTTCATTCGACAACAAACACTACATAATAAGAAAATAGATTTATCTACGTACTTCGTTGTTAATCCCTTGCTAAATTGCTCTTAGCTAACAATTTATTTTAATAATTCATCGTTCATCCGATCGATAAAGAATTAATGACAAATTTTATTGTTTAACTTAGTACTGAAATTCAGCCAAAAGACATAAGTTGTTCACGTTTACTTTATGCTTTTTCATCTTATACTTACTTTTATTTTGACCAATAATTTACTGAGTATAAAATCTCTTATATTTTGGTGTAATCCATAAAATATTTTCAATCCCTAACCCTTTCCATTGGTTTCGCTTTTCTTTTTCCTAATATATCTTCTCAGTTTAGAAGTTTGTTTTCAATTTACACAATTTTATCTAAACATATAACTGCTTATTTATAATAAATTAGTTTCAAGAGTTGATGCTTATAAGTTACTTTAAATCAGCTAAGCCAAACAAACTCTTAAAATTGTAATTGATTTTAAAGTCTTAAATATTAAAAGAATAATTAAATTACAATAAACTACATCATCAAGAATTCAACTTCAACTCAATTATAACAGATTCAAACGAACACCATCAAGAGGTCAACAAGTCAACATCCATCAGTAAAGCTTACTAAATTACTTAAAGCCTGATTTTAAGGGGATTGATTATCTACCTATGCTTAAATCCAAGAAATTACCTTCCAAGATTATTTTTTTGTGCAAAATCCATACTATTAGATTTTTCGAGAGATGGAGAGAGAAGGGGAGCTAGGCCTAAACTCCCATTTTCTTTTACAAAAGATGATAAATACACGATTGAATTGATAAAGCATTGTTTCAAGTAAATCAGTCATGAAAATACAAAAAAAAAAACAAAAAACAAAAAAATCTCGTAACAATTTTTACCATAAAAGGAGACACAAATATCTTCCAATTGGAAGTACCAACAAACAAAACACACGAAAAATACTACAAAACACGAACGCAAACAAAAAATCTTATTAGATTTCAAATACCCACAAAATCAGAATGCAAAAATTTACCAAGAAAGCACTATAAGACACATAAGGGGATACTGACCCAGTCGATCAAGATCAAAGGGAAGCATTATGACTGGGGAAAATAAAGGAAAAGCAACATAAAACTGTCAACTAACCTTCTATCCTAATTCGTGTAGTTCATAACCTCTTATCCAAGGTCATGTTCTCGGTAAGCTGGAACTGCGCCATGTCATGCCTAATCACCTCCCCTAGTAGCATTATAAGTACAAAAAAATTAACAAAATGCTAACAATTGTAAAATCTAAAGTCGGCAAAAAAACTGCAATTTGTCACTAATTAAGAAAAAAATCAGAAAAAAGATCACCCCTTATTATGATATGTGCATTTGATTATCCAAAAGCTTGACAGGTCCAGTCTAGCACCATATACCTTTCACAATATCTTGCACAAATATCAAATAAATCAAGTTATCCAATCGGCAACTGTCACAAATGTCTTTGTGACTACTTATTTAGTAGTTTATATAATTCTAAATCAGTCCCATTTTCATTTAAGTGAAGTTTAGTTATTATATTTTAGGCCCTACAAGTTATCTATAGAGTATTTACAATCAGGTCCCGCTTAATCTGTTAGGAGGAGGAAACGTGTCTTACTTTTAGTAGTTGCTACTTTTATTATATCCATGTACTCGGATTCAGTGTTTTTTATGAAATATATGCAAATCTGGTTCTATTTCTCTTATCTCTCTCGTCCTTTCCTCTTTCTTTCTTCTTCTTCTTCTTCTTCTTCTTCTTCTTCTTCTTCTTCTTCCAAACCTCAGGTAACAGGACACTCTCCTGTTATAAATGGTATTAGAGCAGTCGCTGCCGCCGGTGACGATGTCACCAAAACTTCAAGCTTTGTGTGACAATATACGAACTATTCAAGCGCAGCTAACAGTGTTTGCAGAGGACACAGGAAAACGATTTGAGTTGATTGAGAGTAATCAGAATCAGTTCTAATCTCAGCTAGACGAAGCTCATGAGACAAATAAAAACCTCGAACTGATTTTGAAAAGTTTAACTCAACCATTGACGGAAAATTCAACACCTCCCCGCCGGCGAGGCGACGACTAATACAGATAAAACAACCACGGGTGCAACATCTGATGGAACTCCAACGATTCCATTAACCTACGAATATGGACAACAATCAGGTACTAACACAACCCCTATTTCTCAACCCTTGTTCACTACTCCCTTGACTTACCATGTGGGAAGGGGATTCACCTTCACACCAGCCCCCTTATTTTCTAGTCCACTCCTCTTTAGAAACCCCGTTTACTCATCTTCACCCCCCTATTTTAACTAACCCCAAGATAAATTTCCCTGAATTTGATGGTACAAATCCTAGGAGTTGGTTAAGGAAATGTGAAAAGGTCTTTGAGCTTTACAATATCTCTGAACAGGAAAAACATAACTATGCTTCTGTGCATATTGGTGAGAAGGTGGATGTTTGGTTTGACAGCTATATGGTCAACCATAGGGGAATCTTATCTTGGTCTAGGTTCTGTACTAAAGTTTGTAGAAGATTTGGCAATATTATGCCTCAAGATATTATTGATGAATTTAATAAGATTGAACAACTTGGCACTGTTGAACAATACTAGGAGAAATTTGAAGAACTTACCAGTTATATGACAATCCTCAACCCTTTACTAAATGAATCACACTATGTTGCAAATTTTATCAGTGGTCTGAAGCCTACAACAATCCTGGATGCTTATGAAGTTACTAAACTATATGAAGAATCATTCAAGGCCATTTCTCCTTTGATACATAACAGAACTCCTCAAAATACCCATCCGAGACCCTTGGCTATAACTTACCCCAGAAATGCCCAAAATACCACAAACAGACCACCTAATACCACAACAAACCAACAACCTCTGAGACTAACTTACCCAAACCAAAGACCTCAAGCTAGAGCACCATTTAATTCCATTGAAACCATTATAAATGACATGTTGAAGGCTGAAACAGTAGTGCCAAGTCAATCACCTTTTGCTTCCCCAGCCTTATTAGTCAAGAAAAAGGACTCCACCTAGATATTATGTGTGGATTACAAAAGATTGAACAACATGACCATAAAGAATAAATATCCAATTTCCATGGTTGATGATCTCTTGGATGAGTTATTTGGAGCAACCATATTTTCTAAGGTGGACTTGAGAGTTGGGTACTATCAAGTAAGAATGAAAGCTGGTGAGGAGTTTAAAACAGTTGTTAGAACTCATCATGGTCTATGGCAATTCAGAGTCATGCCCTTTAGGCTGACAAATGCTCCAGCAACATTTCAATCCCTCATGAATGAGGTATTCAAGGACCAGATGAGAAAATTCATATTGGTCTTCTTTGATGATATACTAATATACAACAAAGATTTGACTGAGCACCTAGTTCATTTGGAGATTGTACTCAGGTTGTTGCACAAGAACAAGTTATATGCAAAACTGAGTAAGTGTGATTTTGGACAAAAACAGGTGGAATACTTGGGGCACATCATCTCTGGCCAAGGAGTTAGTATTGATCAGTCCAAAGTAACTGCTATGAAAGACTGGCCCTTACCAAAGATATTGAAGGAATTGAGAGGGTTCCTAGGGTTGACAGGATACTACAGAAAGTTTGTCAACAAATATGCTCAAATCAGTTAACCTTTAACTAACCTACTGAAGAAAGGTGAGTTCAAGTGGTGTCATGAATCTACTACAGCTTTCAACCATCTCAAACAAGCTATGCCAAAGGCACTTGTATTAACCTTACTTGATTTCAACAAGGTTTTCATTTTGGAAGTTGATGTACTAATGCAAGACAAGAAACTTATTGCATTTATGAGTCAGACACTCAGTAAGAGACACCAGGGCCTGTCTACTTATGAGAAGGAAATCATAGCTCTACTCTAAGCAGTTGACAAATGGACATATTATCTCCACCCAAAACACCTCATAATCAGGACTGATCACTTCAGTTTGAAGTTTCTACAAGAGCAGAAACCACCACTTCATTACAACACAAAGGACTAACTAAACTGATGGGCTTGAGCTTTGAAATCCACTACAAGAAAGGGGTTGAAAACATTGTAGCTGATGCATTATCTAGAAAGGTGGAAATATCAACAAACAACACTGAAAAACCACAGTGCTTGGTGATCACAACACAAGTACAACCTAAGTGGATAGAGGAGATCATTGCCAGCTATGAGAATGACTATGACATTCTGCAAGCTGTAACTAACTTAGGTGATGGTGCTAAAAATAGTGATGTATCCCGGCAACAAGGAATACTGGGGTTTAAAGGAAAAGCTTGGGTTGGAAACCATGGTTCACTCAGATCAAAGTTGGTGTCAAGCATCCACAATTCAAGTTTAGGGGGACATTTAGGGATTTGAGCCACATATCAAAGAGTGAAAGCAGTTTTTTATTGGCCCTCTATGATTGAGACTATCAGAACCATTGTCCAAGAGTGTGATACTTGTCAAAGAAATAAAGATGAACAAGTTGCATATCCTGGTTTACTTCAACCCCTACCTGTACCAAAGAAGCAATGAGAGCGCATATCTATGGACTTTATTGAAGTTCTTCCCAAATCAGAAGGACAAGATACAATTTTAGTGGTGGTAGACTGGTATAGTAAGTATGTACATTTCATTTCTCTCTCATATCCCTTTACTACATCTCAAGTGGCTAGAACCTTCCTAGATACTATGTATAAACTTCATACGTTGCCTAAAATATAGTTTCAGACAGGGACAAGATCTTCCTTCGTAATTTCTGGAAAGAATTATTCAAGAATATACAGGTGCAATTGTTATTTAGCTCTGGCTATCACCCACAAACAGATGGGCACACTGAAAAACTAAATAAGTGTTTAGAGAATTATTTGAGGTACATGACTGGTCATAAACCTAAGGAATGGAACAAATGGTTAGCCTTGGCTGAGTTTTGCTACAACAGTAACCATCATACTTCACTAAACATGACACCATTCAAGGTAGTCTATGGTTATGACCCCCCACAACTTTCATTTAAATTGATAACACAATCAAAAGTAAAGGCTATTGATCAGGTGATGAAGGATAGACAAATCATGGCTAGGGTATTGAAAGATAATCTTACTAAGGCTCAGAACAGGATGAAAGTCAATGCTGACAAGAGGAGGACTAAAAGAGAATACAAAGAGGGCGATTGGCTGTTTCTGAAGTTACAACCATACAGGCAAACACCAGTAGCCATTAGAAAGAGTTTGAAGTTAGCTTCTAAATTTTATGGGCCATATAAGATCATACAGAAAATTGGATCAGTTGCCTACAAGCTGGAACTGCCCTCAACTGCTAAAATCCATCCGGTTTTTCATATTTCTCAACTCAAAAGGAAAGTGGGTGCTCACATCACACCATCTGTTGACCCTCCTATCTGCTCAGCTGATGGACAACCTTTGGTGGAACTAGCTGCTATCCTAGACAGAAGGATGACCAAGAGAGGGAACAAAGCAACTACTCAAGTCTTGGTGCAATGGATGAACTTGTTACCAGAAGAGGCAACCTGGGAGGATTACCAATTTACAAAGTCTCAATTTCCAGATTTTAAGGATGATTAAATAAGTAGTGATGATGTTGTTAAGAGCAATGCTCAATTTTTTGAGAGGGGTGGAATGTCACAAATGTCTTTATGACTACTTATTTAGTAGTTTATATAATTCCAAATCAGTCCCATTTTCATTTAAGTGAAGTTTAGTTATTATCTTTTAGGCCCTATAAGTTATCTATAGAGTATTTACAATCAGGTTCCTCAATCTGTTAGGAGGACACGTGTCTTACTTTTAATAGCTGCTACTTTTATTATATCCATGTACTCGGATTCAGTGTTTTTTTATGAAATATATGCGTATTTGATTCTCTCTCTCTTCCTTTCCTCTTTCTTTCTTCTTCTTCCAAACCTCAGGTAACAAGACACTCTCCTATTACACAATGTACCTGGTGGATTGATTACCTAGGGAGAGCACAAATTAAACTACAAAAATAATAACAGAAAGTTAAGAATCTCCAATTCTACTAAAGATTTATATGTGGATACATGAAAAAAGTTACTTCAAAACTATGTAAAAGAATCCTTCGTACGATAAATATTTTTCACTTACGGAAAGAATTGGAAGTTAGGGAGGAGACTGATTAGCCTAGATTTATCAATGAGAGATACCTGTCTAATATATATAGTTGGCACTGTTTTTGAAATGCAGCTATTTTTTTCCTTTTGGGCACTGAATAATGAAGATCCCGAAATTAGTATTTTATCAAAGGGAAAAGGGTCAAATATACCCCTCTACTTTAGTTTACTGGCTAACTTTGTCCTCCGTTAGCCAAAATAGTCAAATATAACCCTCTGTTAGCCAAAGTACACAAATATACCCCTCAATGGATGGAAAATCCCAAATCAATCAAAATTACCCATTTAACTAAAAAAAATCATACCCATGACTTAGACCCAACCCGACCCACAAAAGTATTTCCACCCACCCTAATATACCCTCTATTGTTTGGTATTTTACGGGAGAATAGTTGTATTAATTACTTGGAAACTAATTTTACAGATAAAATAAACAAGCAGTTGACTGAAGTTAATTTGCTGAAAAGGGATCAAATGGGATCATCAATTATTGGTCATCAGGGATCCTTTATAAAATACCAAACAAGTTTCTCCAGTTGGATGATGAAAATGGAACCCAGGACATATAAAAGTTCCCCGCAAATGGAAACAAATCAGTGGAAAGAACCCAATCATAAATGTGATGTTCTATAAATGGCTTATAAGTTGTATCAACATTTCTGCCCTAAGTGCCATGGGTAAAATCAGACCTGACATAAAATTCCCTTTAGCTCAAATCATTATTTAACTTTTGGTCTTCTCAAATTAATTTTAATCTGTCAAAGCAGAAAGCAGTGACAAAACCTTCACAAATCACAAAAACTTCAAGCCAAGTAACAACAAATCCTAACGGAGGGTATATTAGAGTGGATGGAAATAATTTTGCGGGTCGGGTCGGGTCTAAGTGATGGGCATGGTTTTTTTTAGTTAAATGGGTAATTTTGATTGATTTGGGATTTTCCATCCACTGAGGGGTATATTTGTGTACTTTGGCTAACAGAGGGGTATATTTGACTATTTTGGCTAATGGAGGACAAAGTTAGCCAGTAAATTAAAGTAGAGGGGTATATTTGACCCTTTTCCCTTTGATAAAATACTAATTTCGGGATCTTCATTATTCAGTGCCCAAAAGGAAAAAAATAGCTGCATTTCAAAAATAGTGCCAACTATATATATTAGACAGGTCTCTCTCATTGATAAATCTAGACTAATCAGTCTCCTCCCTAACTTCCAATTCTTTCCGTAAGTGAAAAATATTTATCGTACGAAGGATTCTTCTACATAGTTTTGAAGTAACTTTTTTCATGTATCCACATATAAATCTTTAGTAGAATTGGAGATTTTTAACTTTCTGTTATTATTTTTGTAGTTTAATTTGTGCTCTCCCCAGGTAATCAATCCATCAGGTACATTGTGTAATAGGAGAGTGTCCTGTTACCTGAGGTTTGGAAGAAGAAGAAAGAAAGAGGAAAGGAAGAGAGAGAGAATCAAATTCGCATATATTTCATAAAAAAACACTGAATCCGAGTACATGGATATAATAAAAGTAGCAGCTATTAAAAGTAAGACACGTGTCCTCCTAACAGATTGAGGAACCTGATTGTAAATACTATATAGATAACTTATAGGGCCTAAAAGATAATAACTAAACTTCACTTAAATGAAAATGGGACTGATTTGGAATTATATAAACTACTAAATAAGTAGTCATAAAGACATTTGTGACATTCCATCCCTCTCAAAAAATTGAGCCTTGCTCTTAACAACATCATCAGTACTTATTTAATCATATCTGGAAATTGAGACTTTGTAAATTGGTAATCCTCCCAGGTTGCCTCTTCTGGTAACAAGTTCATCCATTGCACCAAGACTTGAGTAGTTGCTTTGTTCCCTCTCTTGGTCATCCTTCTGTCTAGGATAGCAGCTAGTTCCACCAAAGGTTGTCCATCAGCTGAGCAGATAGGAGGGTCAACAGATGGTGTGATGTGAGCATCCACTTTCCTTTTGAGTTGAGAAATATGAAAAACCGGATGGATTTTAGCAGTTGAGGGCAGTTCCAGCTTGTAGGCAACTAATCCAATTTTCTGTATGATCTTATATGGCCCATAAAATTTAGAAGCTAACATAAAATTTAGAAGCTAACTTCAAACTCTTTCTAATGGCTACTGGTGTTTGCATGTATGGTTGTAACTTCAGAAACAGCCAATCACCCTCTTTGTATTCTCTTTCAGTCCTCCTCTTGTCAGCATTGACTTTCATCCTGTTCTGAGCCTTAGTAAGATTATCTTTCAATACCCTAGCCATGATTTGTCTATCCTTCATCACCTGATCAATAGCCTTTACTTTTGATTGTGTTATCAATTTAAATGAAAGTTGTGGGGGGTCATAGCCATAGACTACCTTGAATGGTGTCATGTTTAGTGAAGTATGATGGTTACTGTTGTAGTAAAACTCAGCCAAGGCTAACCATTTGTTCCATTCCTTAGGTTTATGACCAGTCATGTACCTCAAATAATTCTCTAAACACTTATTCAGTTTTTCAGTTTGCCCATCTGTTTGTGGGTGATAGCCAAAGCTAAATAACAATTGCACCTGTATATTCTTGAATAATTCTTTCCAGAAATTACGAAGGAAGATCTTGTCCCTGTCTGAAACTATACTTTTAGGCAACGTATGAAGTTTATACACAGTATTTAGGAAGGTTCTAGCCACTTGAGATGCAGTAAAGGGATGCGAGAGAGCAATGAAGTGTGCATACTTACTATACCTGTCTACCACCACTAAAATTGTATCTTGTCCTTCTGATTTGGGAAGAACTTCAATAAAGTCCATAGATATGTGCTCTCATTGCTTCTCTGGTACAGGTAGGGGTTGAAGTAAACCAGGATATGCAACTTGTTCATCTTTATTTCTTTGACAAGTATCACACTCTTGGACAATGGTTCTGATAGTCTCAATCATGGAGGGCCAATAAAAAACTGCTTTCACTCTTTGATATGTGGCCCAAATCCCTAAATGTCCCCCTAAACCTGAATTGTGGATGCTTGACACCAACTTTGATCTGAGTGAACCATGGTTTCCTTCGTGCTTTTAATATAGTATAGATTATCATATTATTCAAGCTTGAACTTAAAATTTTGAATGTCAATAAGTTTTATATCCTATGGATGTTAATAACTCAAAATAAAGTCTAAACCAAAACCAACTCAACATTAATGCTAACAAGAAATTCAATTTACCACTAGGAATGACAATAATATTGGACATCTATTATTTAGTTTTGCATAATTGATTTAGAGAGTAAAAATCCATAACTTAAATTTTTTTGCTGTCATGTAATTAATGCTTATTTTAGCATGACTTAGTATTTTTAGATTATGGTCATTTTCTTTTATGGCTTGTTAATTAGCAATATTTATTTTAAATGATTATATTAGCTTTTGTTAAATATTTTAATACAATGTCATCACTCTCTTCACATTTTGTGTTATTTTCTTAGGAAACAACTTAATTATATAGTTATATCTTACTAGGACTAAAGAAATATTTGAATTAAAAGTTATATGTCTTGTATTGAGACTATTCCGAAAAAACAAATCCGAAAAACCCGAGAAAATCGAATAACCCGAATTTTATTGGTTTGGTGTTTAAAAAATCAGAACCAATCCGGTCCATGTACAACCCTACCTGCAATCATCAATCAATCAAGTCAACACAGATAAAACAGAGAGTATTAATCCATTAATTGCACCTCAATATCAACTGAGCTTACTAAAAATAATAATGAAATCCATTAATTAAACCTCAATTTTCAAGAGGTAGAACACCTAGATTTTGTTTATTAAAAAAGGTAGTAGTAGTGGCGGATCCAGGATTTGAAGCTTGTGAGTTCTTAGCTAGCAGTGTCTGCTGTTACTGGGTTCGGATAAAAGTTGTGGGTTCCCGCGAACCCACACCCAATGGTGTGGATCCGCTCCTGGTAGTAGTAGTACCTGCTTTTGCTCCACAGCTCTTGAAACTCAGTTCCATATGACAAATGTGTGATCGCCACATCATCAAGCACAATGTTGAAATCCTTGGCATATCGGATCAAGCTCTCGCGTACATGTGCGAATACCTGTGGATAGGGGTGGCAATATCAATCCATAAAATCATGACCCACCTAACTTGTTTAGGTATGGGCAGGTTTAATAACCTGCTTATATTATTAACTCAACTCATTTCACCTGCTTAATGCAACCCATTTAAAAACTAGGCTGATACGCAGTTAAAAATTAGGCTAGTATGCAGCCCATATTGACCCTTGAGAAACTGTCTAGATATATTTAAAACAGACATTTTGTCTATTTGATATGTTATTTATAGTCATAATATACAGAAAAAAGTTTTATTAGGTACTCAAACAAATTATAAGATCATAAACATAGAATTTAAAATTTACAAAGGGGTAGTTTGGTAGGATGTAGTAGTGTTTTTCAACCTATGTATAACTAATACATATATTATCTGAACACGCTATTAAGTACTACTCTTATACACAACAAACCAAGGAATTTGCAATACAAAGGGTTATTAATATATGAATGAGCATGGTAAAGACAGAAGTGCCTGTAAAACACCAAACCAAACAGTGGATAAGGAATAATCTCAGCATAACGAATCCCAACATTACTAATACACCTTATTCATTACTGCTGTTATTGTTATACACTATACCAAACGACCCCTATGAATTGGGCTGACTGGCTTATGACCCGCTTCAACCCAACCCATTTAGCCCAAGTATTAAGTCAGCCCAATTTTAGTCTGACCCGACCCGCCCATTTAAATTACATTCTCTAGCCGAATATACAAAAATAATTACATTCTCTAGCTAGATACACAAAAAATACACACTATTATGTATAAAATGGTGTATATTTTATGTATATTACACATTATATACAAAATATATACATTTGCTGAATATTGTTTTGGCGGGTGGCTATTTATGTTAATTTCTCTGTTTATTACCCTACCCAATTCTAGCTCGAGATGCCCATTTGTACTGTTACTTTATATTTGATGGTAATATAGTTCTATAAACAATCAAAGAGGTTAATTGAAGGTTAAATATGTTGAGTAGTATATCACAAGGACCAAAAAAAGAACATACTAATAACTCCAGGACCAAAAGTGCTATTATACCTAAAATTTAATAAGAATTGAGCGGGTTGAGTAATGACCCGGTTTTTAGCCCATTTCAGCCCAACCCATTTCATCCCACCCGACCCGCCCATTTAACACCCCTAGTACAGTATACCTGTGGCCTTTCAGCATTGAGTTGAGCAACAACAACTTTAAGCACTTCATTACCAATAGAAGGAAGCACTTTCTCATTATATTCAGTACCAAGTGTCTTAAATATCTCTGGCAATCTCGGCACTTCAAGTCTTGACAATATCCTCAAAGTCAAATTAACCATTTGTAAATCCTTAGTTCCCGATATCGAAGAAAACGTATGCGGCTTCGTACGTATTTTGAAAATATACGATTTTTGTAGTCATGGGATTAAAAAATGAGTTCCTTCACCAACGGTCAAACAGAACGGCGTGTTGACCGCTGTCAACTGTGTAAAGAGATAAGTTGAGAAGGGTACCGCCGATACCAGAGTGAAAGCGGCTCGGGCTATGTTGGTTAGGAATGAAACTGCGGCTTGGCTACCCATTGTAATTTTGTTTTGTTTGTATGTAGAAACACAGAGAGAGACTGGGATTTTGATTTTCTTATGTTTTATACGGTTTTAGGGGAGAGTGTGGATTGCTATGCAAGTAAAAAACCTAATCGAGGAGTCGGGTTTGGGTTTGCACTGACATATTAAAGCCCATTACACTTTGTATCACTTACTATTATTTTGACCATATTTTAACGTTTTAAACCAGGAGAAAAACAAATGAATACGATAAATGGAAGGGAAAAAAAAGTAATATTAAGAAAAATACACGGTAGAAATAACAATTGTAAATGACTTATGGTATTCCCGGTTTAAAATAAGTGTCCACTTAACTTGTAGCGCAATCATTAAGAAGATACTAATTCCTTAAAAAAATAGGTATTTTGACTAAACTACATATTATTACTCCCTCCGTCCCATAATAAGTGTCACCTTAGCCAAATTTTTTTATCCCATAATAAGTGTCACCTTAGGATACTAATGATACATTGACTAGTTTTTTCAATCTTTGCCCTTGGACAAAAAATGGCAAGTTTCTTTATTCAAGGCCAAAAGTTGGATTCACAATGTCAAATTTTGGGCTTTACGTGAAAATGAAAGTTTTGACCTATGAAAGATAGGACTAGTAAGAGGCAAAAGAAGTAGTAGTACTCTAAATGAATGATAGTTGGATTCTCATTGTCAAAAGATAAACTACTTGTGCATGCTCGAATCATCAAGAGGAAAAAGTAATTTTTTTTACATAAGTGTAATTTGGTAAACTTTACACTTCATCATTGGTTTCTTAATATGAGTGTTTTTTGCTAAGGTGACACTAATTATGGGACGAAGAGAGTATTAATTTGATGCATTGAGATCTGATCACTTAACACTTAATAAGGGAAAATCTGGAAATATAAAGTTAATTCCTTGTTGAATATGTAAGTGGACACTTATGTGAAGCAAAAGTTAATTCCTTCATGAATTCTTAGCGTCTGCTCTTATGTTTGTGCCGAAAGCGATTGTGATTTTCAAGTGCGGGTTTGGGTTAAAAGAAACGGATCAGATTATTAGGAGCGGGTTTGAGTTTAAGAAATGGGGGCGTTTAATTTTTAAATTAAGTAATATATGTGGCGAATCATAATATGCCACGTGGCGATTTGAAAAATTGTAAAAGTCATTAGTTAGTTTGAGGGGTATCTTTGAGCAAAAATTGCTAGTATTTTTAGACCAAAAGGTAGATCAACGGGGTATTTTCCGACCAAAAGATGAATGAAGGATAATTTTGAGCCATTTTAGATAGGATATTAAATAAGCAAGGGAATTAAAGTACATCAAATATAATTCATGACATGAAATAAAATAGCCATTCGTAAAGCCGTACAAGTATCATTAATTCAAAATATTACACATTTCATGCATGTATAGAGTACTTGTGGATGGATATCACGCAGTCGCAAGTCCATTCGTTGAACAGGGCCACAATTGATATCACGCAGTCGCAAGTCCATCACTGCAATTGCGACTCACAATCTTCAGGCGGCCAATTTTGCAATACCAATTAAGGCCCTTTGGACATTTCTGTAATTGTCTTAAACAGCAACCGTAAATAGCTAAGTTGGTGTTATTTAATTTCATTAGCTTGTTTTGATTATTATGTTGAGCAAACTCTTTGAGAGTACTTGTGGATGGATAAAGTGCATTGTTGCTTGATGACTGTTATCAATGTGAATATTCTTCCCCTTGAAAGTTACTTCCTATAGAATTTGTTCTTTCAAATGATAATTAATTGGAGTGGGTATTATTTTTTCAAGTGTTCATTCAATTATATATTGGTCCGTTGTAGCACATTCTTTACTTGTTTTTATTCGTTGCTAGGTATTCAGTTATTAACTTGATTGTTAACTTCAAAATTTGAGAAGTTCATATTGATGGCATGTGTCGTCTTTGAGAAACTAAACAATATTTGCATTAGGGAGAGTAAAAATACGTGTTATATCTATTTTTCTTAATCAAGAATTGTCCCACTAAATTTTTCTCACAATTTTAAAAAAAAATAAAGCATCTAAAATGCATATTACAAAAAACTATTGCACTCAATTTTCTTTCACTAGCATATTTCCTAATAGTAATATTTTAATGAGCACACTCTTTAATACATGGACGTCCAAATGGGAGTACCGTTGTGGATGAATTATATGAAGTGGTGGCCATGTTGTAAATGAATCAAATTTGATGAATAACTATTTGTACACACTATAAATTGTTAGTGCCTATAACATTCAATTAAACCTCTACCACGATCCCTCCTAATCTTATGCCTACAAATAGGCTTTATAATTCATGTTTAGGATTAATCGGGGAAAAATACTAAGAAAAGCTCGCTTTATTTTTCTTGTTTACATCTTGTTATAGTGCTCTTAGTTTATAAAAAGAGTACATAATTTCTTTGAATTGGTGGAGAAATAACAAAAGAGGAAAAAGAAAAGGAAAAACTTACACCGAATCAAAATAAGACAAAGTTAGAGACTAAGGCCTCATTTGTTTGCACTTAATGGGAGTCTGAATCTGAATGGTTCAGATCTCAATTCATTAAATGCATTTGTTTTTATTAAGATCTAATCACTTAATACATCTTAACATGTCTGATTCGGTCAGATCTTGAATAGAGTCTGAAAATCGTTCAAACCCATTGCTTGCGTCTTTTATTTTTTTAATGTTAAATTCTACAATTACACTTTTTTGTCTTCTCCAATTTTATCTCCTCTGTAGATCACCCAAATCTACCATGGCTAAGAATTTCTAAACCTGCCTCTTCATCTCATCTCTCTTCTCTATTGTCGGTTCTAAAACAAAGGAATTAAGAAACAATTTCCATTTTTGACCATGCTTCTTCCCGATCATCACTCCTCCACTGGGGCCTAAGATGTATAATTGAAATTCATTGCTAGAAAAAATACCAATGACATATAACCAAATATCAATACATGGAGAACAACTACGAACAAGATCTAGAAAATCCACCCACCACCACCTTGACAGTGGTAATCTTTTATTGAGCTATGCGGCAAAAATGGTGGGTCTGTTAATAAGAGTAGGTGGTGGTACAATTTCTTTTTTTTCGGCTTTAAAATTTGAGTTTAGAGAAGGATTATTGTGGAATCTGAAGTTTCAAATTTGCTGGTTGATTACTCGAGGGTTACAACATTTCAAAGCTCTTTTTATTTATTTATTATTATTATTTTGTTACCATTTTTGTGTCTCCTTTCGTATTTCAAGAGTCAAATAAGTTTTGTTCTACCTATAATTTTTTCATGTCTTTTAACTATTTTAAATTGTTAATTATTGTGGCGTATGATACTTCTTACATAGGTTCCAAGTATGTAAATTTTATTTTTGAAAAACATAGAGATTCTATGTCCAAATTTGCGGGCAAAGCTAAGAAATTTGACTTTCGAAATTCGAACAGTACCACATAAAATGGGACAGAAGGAATAATAAACTGAGAATAAAATGAAAATATGTTCATTCAGATGTTAAAAACAAACAATCTTAATTATATAATATTCACATGTAGATACAACATCTTAATCATTCATATTTACATTCAGATTTAGACATCTTAATCTTAATGAAAACAAATGCAGCCTAAGGGTGTGTTCGGTATGGAGGAACATCTTTTCCTAGAAAATAAGTGAATTTCCACTTATTTTCTCATGTTCGTTTGAGTAGTGAAAAATAAGTGAATTTCTTACTTATTTTCTTATGTTCGTTTGGTTGATAGAAAACGTTTTCTGAAAAATACTCATCCAAGCCTCACCAACTCCAACCCAACCACAAACCCCCCACCCACCCACACCCCACTCCCACCCCCCTACGCCCCCCCTCAACACAACAACAACAACAACCCAGTGAAATCCCACAACGTGGGGTCTGGGGAGGGTAGAGTGTACGCAGACCTTACTCCTACCAAGGTAGGATGGCTGTTTCCGAGAGACCCTCGACTCAAAAAAAAAAATCTTTTGATTTTTTTTTCACCCCACCCCCAACCCTCACCAACTCCAACCCAACCCTATACCCCCTACCCCCCACCCATACACCACTCCCACCCACCCCTACACCTCAACCCCCCTCCATTTTTTATTTTTTGCACCCCCACCCCCAACCACTCCCCTAACCTATACACCCCCCCCCCCCCCCCCAAACATTTTTTTGAAGTTTTTAATTTTTTTCTGAATTTTCTACACGACCACATCCCCCATCACCCCTCTCCCCCCTTGCGTGGAACCCATACCACACCAACCCCCCCTCCCCAAAACCCAACATTTTTTTTTGAAGTTTTTTATTATCTTTTGCGGGTTTCTACACCCCCTACCCCAAAAAAGTCTTTTCACCACCCACCCACACGCCCCCCCCCCCAATACCCCAATCACCCCCTCCAAAAGTTTTAATTTTTAACCACGCAAACATTCAATTTTTATAATTGTCAACTTTTTTTCAATTTTTATTTGGAGGGTGGTGTGCAAAAAACCAAAACAAATGTCAAAACTTATTTTCAAAAAATTTGGGGGGGTGGGGTAGGGTGGGGGTTAGGGGTGCAAAAAACCAAAAAAAAAATGTCAAAACTTTTTTTTTCAAAAATATTTTTTTTTGCAAGGGGGTGGGGGGTAGGGTGCGGGGTTTGGGTGGGGGTGCAAAAAACAAAAAATAATGTCAACTTTTTTTTCAAAAAAAAATTATTTTTGAGCACGGGGGATGGGGTGGTGCATGGGGGTGGAGTGGGGTGGTGCATGGGGGTGGGGTGAGGTGGTGGGGAGTGGTTGGGGTTGGGTTGGGTGATGATAGGGTGGTTGGTGGAATGAACTTGTTTTCCCTACTTTTATTACGGAAGATTTTCCAATTTTGAGGAAAATATTTGTCAAAATTTTTGACTAAACGAATATGAAAAAATTGGAAAATATTTTCCTCCCTACCGGACACACCCTAACTAACTGGATTGCTACTCCCTCAACCTCAATTAAAAGTATCTCAATAAATATTTGTGTCTCCTTTCGTATTTCAAGAGTCAAACAAGTTTTGTTTTGCCTGTAATTTTTTCATGTCTTTTAAATATTTTGAATTGTTACTTATTGTGGCGTATGATACTTCTTACATAGGTTCCAAGTATGTAAATTTTATTTTTTAAAAACATAGAGATTCTATGTCCAAAGTTGCGGGCAAAGCTAAGAAATTTGACTTTCGAAATTCGAACAATACCTCATAAAATGGGACAGAAGGAATAATAAATTGAGAATAAAATGAAAATATGTTCATTCAGATGTTAAAAACAAACAGTCTTAATTATATAATATTCACATGTAGAAATAATATCTTAATCATTCATGTTTACATTCAGATTCAGACGTCTTAATCTTAATGAAAACAAATGCAGCCTAAGGGTGTGTTCGGTATGGAGGAACATCTTTTCCTAGAATATAAGTGAATTTCCACTTATTTTCTCATGTTCGTTTGAGTAGTGAAAAATAAGTGAATTTCTTACTTATTTTCTCATGTTCGTTTGGTTGATAGAAAACGTTTTCCGGAAAATACTCATCCAAGCCTCACCAACTCAACCCAACCACATACCCCCACCCCCACCCCCACCCCACTCCCACCCACCCATCTACGCCCCCCCTAAAAAAAAATTCTTTTGATTTTTCTTTTTTGTTTTTTTCATCCCCACCCCCAACCCTCACCAACTCCAACCCAACCCCATACCCCCTACCCCAACCCATACCCCACTCCCACCCACCCCTACACCTACACCTCCACCCCCTCCATTTTTATTTATTTTTATTTTTTGCACCCCCACCCCCAACCACTCCCCTAACCCATACACCACCCCTCCCCCCGCACCCTACCCCCACCCCCCAACAACATTTTATTGAAGTTTTTAATTTTTTTCTGAATTGTCTGCACGACCACATCCCCCATCACCCCTCTCCCCCCTTGCGTGGAACCCATACCACACCAACCTCCCCCCCCCCCCCCCCCAAACCTAACATTTTTTTTGAAGTTTTTTATTATCTTTTGCGGGTTTCTACACCCCCTACCCCAAAAAAAAGTCTTTTCACCACCCACCCCCACACCCCCCCCCCTCAATACCCCATCACCCCCTCCAAAAGTTTTAATTTTTAACCACGCAAACATTCAATTTTTATAATTGTCAACTTTTTTTCAATTTTTATTTGGAAGGGGGGGGGGGGTGCAAAAAACCAAAACAAATGTCAAAACATTTTTTTCAAAAAATTTGGGGGGTGGGGGGGGGGGGGGTTGGGGGTACAAAAAACCTTTTTTTTGCAAGGGGGGTGGGGGTGCAAAAAAAAAGTTAATTCTTTTTTTTTTCAAAAAAAATAATTTTTTGTGTGTGAGGGGGGGGGGGTAGGGTGCGGGGTTTGGGTGGGGGGTGCAAAAAACCAAAAATAATGTCAAAACTTTTTTTCCAAAAAAACAATTATTTTTGAGCGGGGGGAGGGGGATGGGGTGTGCATGGGGGTGGAGTGGGGTGGTGCATGGGGGTGGGGTGGGGTGGTGGGGAGTGGTTGGGGTTGGGTTGGGTGATGATAGAGTGGTTGGTGGAATGAACTTGTAAACTTGTTTTCCCTACTTTTATTAAGGAAGTCATTTTCTTAATTTTGAAAAAAATATTTTTCAAAACCAAACGAATGTGAAAAAATTGAAAAATATTTTCCTCCGTGCAGAACACACCCTAACTAACTGGATTGCAAATCCCTCAACCTCAATTAAAAGTATCTCGATAAATTGTCTGAGCTGGACTGAAGAAACATATATATGCACGCCAAGTCACCAACTAAACTACTAAAGGTATATATTAATGCCCAAGATTCTTTTCTGCGTACCAAATACACCTAATAGAGAAAAGTCCACATCCATCTATACCATCCATATCCATTATCCACAATATACGGCACACACCCATTCTAACGAATGTGTTAACAAAATCCCAGAAGCTAGCCTTTGATTCATTAAAATTGATCATTGCAGCTCTTAGTTCAGACACACACACACATATATGTGTGTGTGTGTAATTTTTTATCACCTCAAATCGATCCATTGACTTTTAAGCAATTAATCCGCCATTGGTGAACTTTCCAGTTTGGTTGACCAGTAGGGTCCATGCATGTGAATTTCAGAACTAGATAGAAGGAGACTTGGCTTTTTTCTATTGTAATTTTCGGATACAACTATATATAGTCCATTATACTGATTTAATTCTCTTACACCACAACAGAACCATGGAATGAAGAAATTTCTGACATGGAGGATATATAGAAGGACCATACTAAGCACAAATCCGAACTAGTCGGGGCATGCAGTAAGTTATGAATATCAGATGGTTCCAAAAAAACATATATATCTACAAACTGTTTTTAAGACTATTAACTAGAATTTTCGTGTTCGAGCCATGGAATATAAAAATTTCTGAGGGAAGATCGTGGACTTATGCTGCGAAAATCTGGAATTAGTCGGACAATGAGTTCCAAATATCACTTGATTGAAGCTATTGATGAGAAAGGTATAAACAGAAAACACACACACACAAAAAAAAAAAAAAAAAAAAAAAGACTATACACACACTGAGACCATTGACACTAGAATATCAAATCATTCCACAAGAAAGCTCAATTTCTTCTCAGAACCTAATTAGCTAACACATACTCCAACCAGCAATGCTCTCCGCCAAGACAAATTTATCAATCATCACTTTTTCACCAAACCTGTAAGAAAACCTCAAAACACCTTGAGATCGAGCAGAACCCTTGTGCACAGGGCAAGTCATGATAGCACTGCCTCCATTGGGGTATGCATATTCATAAAGCTCCTTCATAGACATATGAACCTCCCCGATATACCGATCACCGAGCTTCCTCTCGCAATATAACTTTGTATCATTGACTCGGAGATTGTATACTTCATGCTGAAGCTCCATGCCGGATTTATCTCCCCATGTTTGTCCGTTGGGGTCCCTTTTTCGGTGTTCGGGTTGCTTCCAACGGAAACCCTAGCATGGACTTTCATCTTGAATAGCTTCCTGACATCTTCAAGATCACTTGCTGATATTAGTGTTATTTCAAATCTTCTGCACTCCATGTGTATTGTAGGTATATTTTTGTGTTTCTGAGGTAGTGTGTACATAAATATTTAAAATATACTAGGTGACATTGATGATTGTGGGGTATGGACAGAGGAGACTTTGATTATTTTTTGGACAGAGGAGACTTTCAAGGAAAAAACGAAAAAATGGCCTAAGTCCTCTCTAATACTCCATCCGTTTCAATTTATGTCAACCTTTTCGGAATACGAGGGTCAAATTTTATAATTTTGATCATAAAATTTGACATAGATAATTCAAGGTTGTAAAAATAAAAGTTATATATTTAGAAACTAAATGAAAAGTACTATAAATCTTGATAATTTATAATTCAAATAATTTTAAAAAAATATATAAGAAAAACGTGATCAAAGAGTCATCTCGTAAACTCCCCATATAGTAATAGAAACAGAGAGAGTATTTGGAGTTCTATTTTGTTTAATAAGTTTGTATGAGTTGATTGAATAATATATATATATATATATATATATATATATATATATATATATATATATATATATATATATATAATATAAAGCTAGGCATACACAAGGTGATGTGGCACCTCTCTATGGCCAAGATTTGTATTTATCTTTTTTCTTAGTTTTTGGAATTTTAACTCTTTTTTCTGCTACAAAATTAATATATTTATGGAATTATAGCTGTTTACCCCGAATTTGGGAAACCAATTGAATTTGTACGCGGGTTAGGATATGTGTTTGGAGCTTAATATTAGAGGGAAATAAAACGTATGAAGGTTTTATTACAAAATGATTAATGACGAGCTATTTGCTAGGGATACGAATATTAGCTAGTAAAACATGCAATGCTTGATTGGAGGAATATAAGATAGATGAAAACAAGTGATATGAATCGGATATGATATCTCAAGAGTGTTTGTATATATGCTTTGATGTTACAAGTGTTCTTGAAAATGAATAAGCCAACCCCCACTAAGGAGGGGGATAAGCTCTATTTATAGTGTTGCCTCCAAGGGCCTCATACTATACAAGCTATTTAAAATAATAATAATAAGGACAACTCTGAACGGATTTGGTGGGATTAGGTTGGCCGTACAATCTGACACACGCATGGTTGGTTGTTGACCATGGCAGGACGCTACTGACGCGTGGCCTGTGTGCAACGGCTATACCGGACCAATGGCACGGATACTCGGGACAACGACCTCGGTCAGCTCGGTGATGAAGGAACCGGACCAAATGGTAAGCTCTATCGGCTCCGGACGAACGTTCCTTCGGTTCGGAATGAAAGTCTTCGTGTATGTTCTTGTTCCCTTCTCCATCCGGTTTCTCGCTCCACCGGTTTGACTCATAACTGGTTTTTACTGTATACAGATAGCCCCCACACTTTCCGGACCACCGATCTCTCGAAGTGACGGGAAGTGGATGAATCCTGAAACCGGTGACTCTATTGGCTCGTTGTTATCTACTTGTTTTGGCGGGAACGGTTGCGTCACGTCCCTCCTCTATCGGCCACGTGTCTTCTCCCGAATGGCTAGCTCTGACAACCGCCGCACGCACGTCGCTTCGAGTTATTTCTCATTAATTACGGGGGACACGTGGCATCCCCCGGTTGGCTGGGGAATTGAAACCGTCACAGTCCCATGCCTATATAAGGCCCTTTTCCCCTTCATTCCTACACTTTCACGATCAATTTCTTCTTCCTCTTTCACTCTTCACTGCGTTTATTTTCCTTTTTACAGCCAATCTGTTGCTGATTTGTTGCGTACTCTACGTGAAAAAGGGGCAACTTTGTCACCATTTCTACTAACTGTTCTCGTTTGGGTGTTGCTTTGAACTTTACCATTTCTCGAATCACCAGTTCCCTCAATCTTTTGAACTTTCTTCTAAACCCTCTTCCTTTCATATCTTCCAAAATGTCTAAGACCACTTCTCATGATGTTCCATCGGTTTCATCCCCGGGGACCGAGCCTGCGTCCCCAGCTAGATCGAAGAGCACCTTAGAAACCACGGCCTCAGACATTATACCGGCCAGACCCACCTTCAACAAAGATCTTGAGGCCGAAAAGCCTTCTTCGGTGTCGGACAGGGGATTCGATATGAGGCGATACCCCTCGTCTATTACTGAGGATAGACTCGATGTAGTCTGGGCTGATTGCGGGTGGGACATCTGCCCGGTACGGGTTTTTTCTCCCGGACCAGACGAATCGATCACCGACCACCGGGAAGGTTTCCTGTACGTGTACACGTACCCTTTCACTCTCAAGCTCGACCCCCCGGTTGATCCGGTCATCTTGGACATGTGCCAGACCTACGACTTGACCCTAGCACAGATCGGTCCAATCGTTTGGAGGGTACGCATGTCTTCGGCTGTTGGCCAAAAATACCGGGAAGGAGTTTACGCTGGCCCACCTGATACGTTTATACTCCCCGAGGATTTTCCGGGGTGGTGTAATAAAACTTGCCAAGCGCAGCCGGAATCCATTTTTCTCAACAATCGATGAAGACAGAGACCGGGGTTGGTTAGAGTGGTATGTTCGGGTGAAGACCGAAGACATCATTCCAGCCGATTACATGCCTTTCCCGGAGAAGTGGAATAACAAGCGTAAGTCCGAAACCTTGTGTAATTGCTTTAGCATGCTTTGTCAAATTTTGATTCTGCTTTCTCATTGTTTCTTCCTTACTTTTATCAGCTAATGGTTACGTTCCCCCGGTCATTCGCAATCTGAGTGAATGGGTCACATCACTCCTCTGCCAGCATCATCATGACAACCAGACCTGCGCCTACCTGTCACGTGGTTGATGGGTTGCCCAGAATCACGGTAGCCCTCTACTTCTACTCGTGTTTACTGCATCCTTTACTGTTCGTTTTCATCCTTCGACGTTCGCTAATATCTTCGCTTTTCAAGTTTTCCTAAGGGCTCGGTAGCCCCCAGATCGGAGTCGACGACTGAACCCACAACGTCGGCGTCCGAGTTTGATACAGCGGGTGCATCTCATGCCCTTGCTGCCGCTACTGCTGCCAAAAGAAAAAGGCCCTCGGACAAAGGGCAACAGTCGAAGAGGAAGAGGGCGAGAAGCGTTACTCGGACCTTACGGGACGAATCAAAACCCGATATTATAGTTCTGAGAGTCGATGCCGAACCTTCCGTGGCTCCGATCCCGGAGGAGGTCGTTGCCATTTCACCCCTTCCTTCTGCCGCTGAGGGGCTTCTAGTCTCGGTCTCACGAACAGTTGCAGAAGAAATTCTTTCCCCGGCTCCTCTAAGGTCGATTGACTTTGTCGAAATTTCAGGAGAAACTTCTTTTGAAAAAGCTCCCCTGCAAAGGACAAGGAGGTCCGGGGAGGTGGCCGCTGCTGAGGTCGGTCAAAAGACTGGGCCGATCCCTGAGATCGAAGTCCCCGTCGACGTCGATCTGGCGCCCGAGTGCGAGCCTGCCGTAACTACGGTACCCCCGAGCTTTCCCAAAGATATTGAGGATGCTCCAAGTTCATCTGCCCCGGTATCACGGCCTGATGATTTTGACGACATGTTCTCGGGCACCCCTCCCGCTACCGGCGAAGCTGCGGGATTCGAGCATCTCCCTATCCCTCGGGCTACGAGGTCGGCCAGCCGATCCTCCGAATCTGGGGCTAGGGACGGATTGGAGCGTGTTTTTTTGGCGCCAAGTGTGGAACATAAAGAACCAAATCGGTTGTGGTCACCGTCCCCGAGGACTGGAGCTTCCTTTCTCGCCTGGTGGGCGTAGCGAGTTACCTGAGGCCTCTTGTCTCAGATTCGAACAAGCGCAAGATGACCGGGGTTACCTGGAAATGACTTATCAACGAGGGTATGCATGCGAGCAACCGGGTAGGTTTTTGAGCCGTCTCTGCACACCTTTACTAAGAATTTTAATCCTGTTCTCGTTCAAGTTTTTGACTTGCCTTCTTTTGCAGAGTGTGGTTCTTGTTAACGAGGCCTTCGTCCGTGCCCAACAAGAGATGGACGATCTTAAGGTCCAGTTGGACGCCCAGGGCCGGGAAACGGAGAAGTATGTGCATTTTCTTCGGGAGAAGGAGGAGGAGCTAAGTCGAGCAGTTGCTCTATCCCATCTTCAGCCTGAGCTTGACGCAGCAAAGGCCGAGAATCGTCAGCTGAGGAGTGAACTGGTCGCCATGACCGAATATAACCGGAGCCTCGAAGCTGAGAAGATCGACCTCAACCGGGATAACACTCAAATTTCCTCGAAGCTGGATGAGCTTGAGACCGCTTTCTCCCAACTCCGGGAGGAGCTAGATTTAGTGAAGTCGGATGCTTCCAGCTTGGCCGAGAGGAACCGGCTTCTTGAATATGAGAGTGCCCGGTATCAGGAGCGTGCCAGGGTGTTCGAAGAGAAAGCGGAGAACAGATCTCGGATGTGCGATGACCTGAAGAACGAACTCAAGGAAACGACCGCTGCAAATGACACCCTCCAGGCCGAGCTCCAATCGGCCATTCAAATGCAGAACGTTCGTGGGGAGGCTCGGGATGCTCTTGAGACAAAGCTAGCCCAGGACGAGGCCGAATTGGATGAAGCTCTAAGAAGCGTGGAGGCCGCCGAGGCTCAGGTTACTATTGTTGCTCAGTACGAGAAATGGAAATCCCGGAGGATCACTCTTGAGCAAGCCGAGCGTGGCTTTTCTGATCTTCCGGCCCTTATTGCCGAGGCCAAGAGAGTCGAGGGAGAGGCTAAGGATGCCCTCGGTTCTGACTCTGATGATTCCGAGCGGATGTTGTCCGAACATTCCGGCTCCAGCCATTCCGGGTAGTTTTAGGGCCTGTTTTTGGCTTTCATCTCTTTATTTTTTGCCTTTGTAGGACCTTTGTTTTTTATGTAAAAATATCCATTGTATAAATGAAAAGTGCATCTTTCTTGTTTCTTCGTTTGAATGTTTGCTATTATTTTTGTCATAATCGTTGGTCCGTTTTAGGACAAATCGACTCGTAGTCGTTTGATCACCGTACCCGTAGGACTTAACCGATGCTTCTTTAGAACAAGTAGACTCGTGGTTGTTAAATCATTGCGCCCGTAGGACTTATCCGATGCTCCATAAGTTCAGACGTCTCTGAATTACGATAGGCATTTCCTTTAGGGCCGGTATTATTTCGGCTTTGGCTAAGTTTTTGACTTAGCAGTCCCCGTTTGGGGGAGTTTATGATAAAGTCCAAATACACTCCTCAAAGAGAAAGTGTACACGGTCGTATGCAATATATTTACCCAACTATGAGTCGGGGTCGATCCCACAGGGAACAATATGCTAGGCGATTAAGAAAGTAAGGAACTTTCACCAACTAAGCTAAAGCCAAACAATAAATGATATTTTGGGTTTTTGAGAAAATTATGACTAATGCGGAAATGTAAACTAACCTAGAAAGCGAATAAAATGATCAATGGCCACAAGCATGGATACAAGGGAAATTACTCTCAAGTAACGATCCAATGTATTTTACAATTTTACCACTAAGAGCGGGTCTATGTTAATAGATAATGATTTCTAAAATCTCATTGAAAGTTTCTCAACCAAATCAATGAATTTCACTCTAAGCTTTCTCAAGCCTTAGAGTGTGATGTTAAACACAATCAATTCAACCTCAAGTTAACTATCCTATCTCTAGCTCAAGTTATTAGATGAGTTTAATGACCCAAATCCTTGTTAATTAATCTTTCCCAACCTAGATTTCCTTTTCCAAGCTCAATCTAAGTAAATGGGTGAGTCCTAGTGTTAGCTAATCCCTTTGGAAACATTCAAGAACGAGATTAATTAAATCAACAAAGACCCACTTCAATAGCAATAAGAATCATTCAATACATAAGCAAAACAAGAGTTTCAATCCAAACTTTAACAATGTATACTTCCATAAACAAGGTTCAAGTATAGAAATGAAATACTACACACTAAAATATTCAATACAAAACAAGGAATTGAAGAAAGGTTTAAGAATTATCTCATTAAAGTGCTCCAATCTTCTCCTCCAACTGTGTAGGTGAAACTCTAGCCTCCAAAACTTGCAAAATGACCAAAGATATGTTAAGAAAACCCTAGTTTTCTTTTTATAGGAACTGGAATGGAAGAAATCGTCAAAACCCAAGTTCTGGTCGAACTGGGCAGAAATTCCTTCTACGCGAACGCGCCACGTTTCTGCGCGAACGCGCCACGTTTCTGCGCGAACGCGTAGAATCACGCTCTTCCTTCAGCGCGGTCGCGTGTCCTTCCTACGCGAACGCGTGGACTTAATAACGCGCGCGGTCGCGGTCGCGTGACCTTTATGCGCGAACGCGCAGAACAATTTTTCCCAAAAATTTCCAGAATCTCGATTTTCTTCCAGTGATCAACTTTTTCTACTCTTTTTCGCTTGTTTTCCACACTTAGGCTCTAGGGACCTCATATTACCTAAAACATGACAAAAACTACGTAAAATAACATAGATTTGCTTAAAAACAAGTAAAACTTATAGCCGAAAAGCGTCGATTGTGGCGTAAAATCACGCCACATCAACACCCCCAACTTAAAGTATTTGCTTGTCCTCAAGCAAGCCATACAAAACAACGACTCAATCTAATACCTAGATATCATAGAGTAACAATGTCTACATTGGTTTTGACTCTAAACTACCGGCATGCATGTTTTCCTTTAAACGACCACCCCAACTTTCTACTTTAAAGCAATATGCACAACTCAAGAACATTACGACTAACAATGAAGCTTCAATGAATGACATTACATTATCAAACATATTATGGTGCACACAAATGCTACTTTCGGCGGTCACTTTATTTTGTTCAATTCTCATCCTTATGCCCTCACATAGACCAAAGAATGTCCCAACACACATATATACGACAAGAATGGGACGAAGATGAAAGAGAAGAGAAAAACACTCAACACTCACAAATAATTCATATCTACACATGCAAATACCATAGGCTTGCCCTTATTTTCTATGTTCTCATCCTAGGCTTGTTCGGTTGTGATCACATTAGGACTTGTTTCGGCTTGTAATGTAGGTTTAGGGACGGGTCGGATACGTTTTGGATATTAGTGACTCACCCTCCTTGAACACTACAACATCTTATCACCTTAATTTGCCTCTTTTCTTTCCACCCCTTTATTTTCTTTTAGTTTTCGACCTCGATGTGGTTTTACTCCTAACCAACTTACAAATCTTTTTGCGTTACAATTTTCTGTTTTTATATATATATATACGCAACTACCACATCGAATCTCCACTAGCAAACTCCACCACCCCCAACTTATGTTTTTAACATGTACTCCACATTTAATTCACCCCCAACTTAGGCATTTTGCCTCATCTAACTAGTAGCATCAAGGAGGGAACGGGTGTGAAGATGGATTAATTGCACAAAGGGTAAGGTTTCATAATTGGCTAGCCAAGAAAAAGGTCAAAAAGGCTCAAAAGGGAAACTAAGGGTATTTAACACTTTCGGTAAGGCTTATTTAGGCAAAGTGACTATTTCAACAAAGAAAGCCTAAGATCATCTCACAACCAAACTAACTTTCGGATTTCATACAAGACTAACCGGGCAAGTTCTAGATTATACATGCATAAACAGAATCAAACTAACAGCTCACACACACATTGGCATAAGGACAATTATTTTTACACTTGTGACCTCATAAGTAGTCATTTATCACACACAATACCCCAATAATAATAATGTCATATAAAGAATCAATCATATTAATCAATCCTGTTCTAAGTATGTGTTTTTCCAGAATTTCGAGGGGTCCAAAATTTCCAACAAACCACAATACATGCCATTAGTTACCAAGTAGTACCAAATAAGACAAAATTACTCTACTCAACCTAAGTAACATCCTAAACATGCCAGTTTCAACAAAATAAAACCCCCCTCAGGAAAAGAACTCTGGCAAAGAAAAGCCGAGGAGGTTCCTAAACACCTATTTACCATACAACGATTACCAGGTAGCCACCCCCAACTAAAAAACTTGCAGTGTCCTCACTGCATTACATCAACATACAAAACATTTTTTTTTAAGCATACCTGCCAGCACGGAATGCTACAGTCATCTCTGCTCCTCCTCAGAACTGGAGCTGCTGGGCTCTCGCAGGACAAAATCTTCCTCATTTTCCTCCTCCTCATGCTGTGCTCCACACACACTCCTCAGAATACTCATCATCTTGTTCAGAAATTTGCTTTGCTTCTTGGCGTGCTATCTTGCCTTTTTCTGCCTCCTCTCTATCTTACCCTGCTTTTCCTTTATATGCTTCATGTCCTCCACCACACTTGCTAATGTCGGACCACCAGGACCAGAGGGAGCTGTAGATGTGCCTTCTCCATGTGGGCCCGAAGGGAGACTAGCCACTAACTGTTGAATCCGAGTGTCCACTCCATGGACCTGGGTGGAGATATACTGAAAAGGCCTGGCTGCTTTTTGTAGTGGTGGTAGGATTGGTATAGCCATAGGAGGAGCAGATGCCCCACCAGTAGAATCTGATGCAGTAGATGTGAACTGCCCAAATGACGAGGCTGCTATATCAATCTTCCTTTTCTTCTGTATATTACCAGGCCCTCTCTTTTTCAAAGGATGAATCGGTCCACCAGGCCCCTTTTCTTTGTCACCTGGCCTTGTGGGCACTCCATCAGTGAAGCACAAGTAAGTGATCAATGACGGGAAGAATAGACTCTTAGTCCGTTCAAGCACCACCTCCCGTATTTCTTGCATAATGAGCCTCCCCACGTCGACAGGAAACCCTTCCATCACAGCACAAATTAATTTAGCCCTCTCAATGGGCACCTCTGAATCATGTTTGGAAGGCAGCACCCTGGATGTGACAATATCAAGCCAAGTTTTGGCCTCAGCAGTGAACTCTGCGGAGTCAATCTTTCTCTGCATTGTGGTCAGCCACTTTGGTTTCTCCCCACCGTGGAGGTGGGTCACAAACCATTGTTGCCGCATTTGTTCGTACCTCTGGGCCATCTCACTGTTATCACCATCCTGAAGATTGTAGTAGGCATTGATTCTAGAAGCATTGCACAGGACATTTACGCCTCTGACTTTGACCATCGCCCGATCTGTAATGTCCACCTCTGCAGCATTTGCATAGAATTCCCGCACAAGGGTATATTTTGCCCTGATTGGTTCATCCGTAAAGCGTATCCAGCCGCTTGTTACCAGCCTTCCATAGAACTCGGGCATCTTTTCTTCCAAATTTTCTGTTACAATGCCCCTCTCTTCAATGAAGCTCTTTCCCAGCAGTCTATCATATAGCTTCGAACATTTTGCTGACTGGAAGGTGGTGGTGTCATAGTATTCAATCAAGGGCACTTGGGTAGCATTGGATGATGAAGCCATTTTTCAAGTTTAAGTACCTACAAAACAAACGCAAACATGTCGAACACACCAGTGAATACCTAAGACGATGTATAATGAGGTAATTAGGCCAAAGAAATTGGTTGCCAAAGTTTTGGGCAGCTCTGTACGAGCTTTCTGTTTGTGGACTGTCGGATTTCCTTCAGCGCGATCGCGCAACACAGTGACGCGGTCGCGCAATGTTAATTCATTCTTCCAGCGCGATCGCGCAATGTTAATGCATTGTTTCGACGCGTTCGCTCCACGCACTGGCGCGATCGCGCTGAGTTGGTTCAGATTATCACAAGGCATTTTCACAAACAGGTGGTGTGCATGATTTTTGGGGCTTCGATTCAACGATTTTAAGCCTGTATTTTGCCCCATCTTTTTCATATATCAGCACCCAACTCTCAACTCACATCACTCAACAACATACAACAATTTATATGACAAGAAATTTCAACAATTTTATCAAGTTTTTATGGTTACACAAGTGAAAGTCAAAATTTTCTTTCACAAATCTAACATGAAGAGATGATAAAAACAACCCTATGAACAAGCGAATGAGAGAATTACATACCTTGTGGTTGCAAGTTGAAGAATTTTTCTTAAAATTTTGAAATTGGGGTTGAGAGGAAAGTTAGGGAAATAGGAGGAAAATGGGGGTTTAACCCCCTGTTCTTCTGTTTTGTAACTGAAAAACGCGCGTCTGCGCATTCGCGTGGCCACATGGCGCGTTCGCGCAGAGTAATTTTTTTTTAACGCCTTCGCGTCATTTTCTTGTGCGATCGCGCAAAGGTAATTCAGACCCATTTTTTGCAGAATCAGAAAATAAGTGCAGAAACTAGTCTAACAAATTATAACTCATGTTTCAGCAGCAACTACTGGTTTGTGGCTGCTCTGAAAACCCAACCTGCTCAAAATAATTCCAAAAATTTTGAAACTTTGCAGATTAGTCACAAATCATAAACTAAACTATTCTAAAAAATAAAATTTCAGAAACGATTTAAAACTTTTAAAACACTGGGTTGCCTCCCACCAAGCGCTTGATTTAACGTCGCGGCACGACGGTTACCTTTACCACTTTTCCTTCCATTTGGAAGATATGAATTTGCGCCCCAACTTTGAATCAAGATTCCGGTGATGTTCGTGAGGCGGTGGTAGGAAAGCAAAGAGGCCAACTCTCGGGTGTCGCATTTTGCACTTCTTGGCCCGTAAGTGAGGCATGCCATTTTATCTTCTTGGCATAGCAAACTTCAAAATGAAAACGCTTTGATCTTCATCTCCAAAATTCTCCATAGGCTCGGTTAGTTCAACTTCCATTTCACTAACCAAGCATAATGTTGAAAAATGGTTGGAATGAGGTCCAACGCGCTCAAATTCCAAATTTGCATGAGTTTTGACATCCTCACCCAAAAATGAACTAGAGTCTTCAAAAACCATTTCATGAACTTTTTTATGCAACTCTAGTATCATTTCTTCAACTTCGGCATCATTCACTATTTTTGGGTTGGTAGGTTGACAATTCGCCGTTAGCTCATCAAAATCAATCTTGACCTCTTCTACATTGGAAACCGACTCAAAATTATAATCCATGGCCCTTTGATATTGAGCATTACATGCTTCAATCTTTGCATTCAATTCGGCCTCCAATTTCCGGATATCAATTTCAAGTAGCTCCAATTCTTGACTTTGCTCAACATGTACTTTTAGAAATTCTTCCATCATCCATGAAATGCCTTCACGGTGATTTCCATAGGCTTCAAGTTGTTGAGCTTGATTCATTAGCCAATCTTGGCTCAAAATTTCCATTGTGTCAAGATTTTCTTCATTGTGAGAGTCATTCAAAGCTTGTAAAAATCCACCCTTGGAGACATTCATGTTTTGGCCACTTTCTTTCCTACTTTCAACATCCTCAAGTTGTTGAGCATTATGAGTACGAACCAATGATTTCATTTGATCCTCCAAGATGTGAATAGCTTTGTCATTGCAATTAATTGCTTGCCTCAAGTCATCAAGTGGTTGCCTCAATTCCTTAACCGCTAAGTCTTGTTTTTCAACTTTTTCAAGGATGGTCTCCAACATGAGCATTATCCTCTCATTTTGAGCATTTGAGGCTTCTTCCATTTACATATCCCTACTATCATCAAAATCAAAACTAGAATAGTCATAGTGGGGGTTCGGGGAAGGGAAGGACAAATAAGCACAATTATCCCAATGACCATTTTGACCACCACACCTATCACAAATACTCCACTCATAGGTTTGGGATTGTGTGCACAATCCGCCCCCGGGAGAATTCAAACAATTTTGCCATGAGTGTGGTCCTCCACAATGAAGACAAGGGTCATCAAAGTATGCATAACTACCATCCGACCAATTTTCATTATATGATGCCATTTTTTTTTATATAAAACAAAAACTGGACAGTTCTGCAAAAACTGGACAGTTCTGCAGAAGCAAAAACTGGACAGTTCTGCAGAAACTGTGCAGTTTAGCACAAACTGTTTTTTTTTTTATAAAGCAAAGAAAGTTTGGACCAAAGCAAGTTAGCTTAAATCCCAAACTAACCCAAATACGCCAAATTGTTCCCCGGCAACGTCGCCATTTTTGATAAAGTCCAAATACACTCCTCAAAGAGAAAGTGTACACGGTCGTATGCAATATATTTACCCAACTATGAGTCGGGGTCGATCCCACAGGGAACAATATGCTAGGCGATTAAGAAAGTAAGGAACTTTCACCAACTAAGCTAAAGCTAAACAATAAATGATATTTTGGGTTTTTGAGAAAATTATGACTAATGCGGAAATGTAAACTAACCTAGAAAGCGAATAAAATGATCAATGGCCACAAGCATGGATACAAGGGAAATTACTCTCAAGTAACGATCCAATGTATTTTACAATTTTACCACTAAGAGCGGGTCTATGTTAATAGATAATGATTTCTAAAATCTCATTGAAAGTTTCTCAACCAAATCAATGAATTTCACTCTAAGCTTTCTCAAGCCTTAGAGTGTGATGTTAAACACAATCAATTCAACCTCAAGTTAACTATCCTATCTCTAGCTCAAGTTATTAGATGAGTTTAATGACCCAAATCCTTGTTAATTAATCTTTCCCAACCTAGATTTCCTTTTCCAAGCTCAATCTAAGTAAATGGGTGAGCCCTAGGGTTAGCTAATCCCTTTGGAAACATTCAAGAACGAGATTAATTAAATCAACAAAGACCCACTTCAATAGCAATAAGAATCATTCAATACATAAGCAAAACAAGAGTTTCAATCCAAACTTTAACAATGTATACTTCCATAAACAAGGTTCAAGTATAGAAATGAAATACTACACACTAAAATATTCAATACAAAACAAGGAATTGAAGAAAGGTTTAAGAATTATCTCATTAAAGTGCTCCAATCTTCTCCTCCAACTGTGTAGGTGAAACCTTAGCCTCCAAAACTTGCAAAATGAACAAAGATATGTTAAGAAAACCCTAGTTTTCTTTTTATACGAACTGGAATGGAAGAAATCGTCAAAACATTTTTGGACAAAACCTTTCGAGTCTTCGTCCATCCGGTTCCAGTAATAACCGGCCCTGATAATCTTTCGGACCAGAGCTTCTGCACTGGAGTGGTTGCCACAGGTTCCTTCGTGTACCTCTCTCATCACATATTCCGTTTCACCGGGGCCCAAACACTAAGCCAGGGGGTCGAGGAAAGGGCGTCGATACAATTGGCCGTCCACTAAGCAAAAACGGGCAGCCTTGGTCCGTAGTGACCGTGATTCCTTCGGGTCATTTGGGAGCTTACCATCACGCAAGTAGTCAATGTACTTGTTGCGCCAATCCTAAGTTAAACCCATTGTGTATATTTCGGCGTGTCCGTTTTCTATGGCCGTGTTCGATAGGTGTACCGTTGCCCCGGGGTTGATTTCCTCCCCTTAGACCGAGGATCCCAAATTTGCTAATGCATTGGCCTCGCTGTTCTGCTCCCTCGGTATGTGCTGCATGGTCCATTCTTTAAATCGATGAAGCACCACTTGGGTTTTTTCGAGGTACCTTTGCATCCGCTCGACCTTAACTTCGAATACGCCGTTCACTTGGTTTGCGACCAAAAGTGAATCACACTTTGCCTCGATTATTTCGGCTCCCATACTTCGAGCCAATTCCAAACCTGCAATCATAGCCTCGTACTCGGCTTCATTATTAGTCAATTTAGCAGTTCTAATGGACTGTCGAATGACATCCCCGGCCGGGATCCTAAGAACAATCCCTAGTCCGGAACCTTTAAGGTTCGAGGCCCCATCCGTGTGTAGAGACCAAATGCCCGTGGCCTTTCCCGAGGTCGGCAGAAGTTCTCTTTCGACCTCGGGGGCCATAGCCGGGGCAAAATCTGCCACAAAATCGGCCAAGCCTTGGGATTTAATGGTCGTTCGAGGTCTATACTCGATATCGTAACCGCTAATTTCTACAGCCCACTTTGTTAATCTACCTGACAGCTCCGGTTTATGCATGATATTTTTTAGAGGGTAAGTAGTTACTACACATATGGGGTGGCATTGAAAATAAGGTTTGAGCTTTCTGGAAGCGCTTACCAGCGCTAACGCCAATTTTTCCAAATGGGGGTAACGTGTCTCCGCATCCCCCATAGTTCTACTTACGTAATAGATAGGGAATTGCGTACCTGACTCTTCTCGGACCAAAACGCCACTTACCGCCACTTTGGAGACAGCTAGGTAGAGGAAAAGTGGCTCGTCGGCCTTCAGTGTGTGCAGCAACCGGGGGCTAGACAAGTACCTCTTCAATTCTCATAGAGCTTCTTGGCACTCCGGTGTCCAAATGAAATTGTTCTTCTTCCTAAGCAAAGAGAAGAAACGGTGACTCTTGTCCGAGGACCTCGATATGAAGCGACTCAACGCCGCTATCCTTCCGGTGAGCCTCTGTACCCCTTTTATGTTATTCACAACCTCGATATCCTCGATGGCCTTGATCTTGTCCGGATTGATTTCAATTCCCTGGTTTGACACCATGAAACCCAGAAATTTACCGGACCTTACTCCTTAAGGCACGTTTTTCCGGGTTGAGCTTCATGTTGTATTTGCGGAGCACATCAAAGGTTTCCTGCAAATGCTTTAAATAGTCCTCTGTTTTCAGGGACTTAACAACCATATCGTCAACATAAACTTCCATCGTTTTCCCTATTTGTTCTTCGAACATTCCTTTAACTAGGCGTTGGTAAGTTGCACCGGCATTTTTTAATCCGAAAGGCATGACGTTATAACAGTAAGTCCCATAACGGGTGACGAAGGATGTTTTCTCTTGATCCTCCGGGTGCATCCGAATTTGGTTATACCCGGAGTAAGCATCGAGAAAACTTAACATCTCATGTCCGGCCGTCGCATCGATCATTCTATCGATATGAGGAAATGGAAATGAGTCCTTCGGGCATGCCTTGTTTAAATCCTTATAATCGACGCACATTCGAAATTTATTACCTTTTTTGGGCACTACCACCACGTTAACAAGCCAATCCGGGAACTTCACCTCCCGGATGGAACCTATTTTGAAAAGCTTTGTTACCTCGTCCTTCACGAAGGCGTGTTTTGGCTCCGCCATGGGCCTTCTTTTTTGCTTCACCGGGGAAAACTTCCCGTCCAAGCTGAGCTTGTGAGTTGCTATTTCCGGTGATATACCTGTCATATCTATATGCGACCATGCAAAGCAATCGGCGTTAGCTCGAAGAAACTCAATTAATTTGCGCCTGAGCTCCGGGGTAAGCCCCGTGCCCAGGTATACCTTTCTGTCCGGTAGGTACTCGAACAAGATGATCTGCTCCAGCTCCTCTACGGTTGACTTGGTTGCATCCGAGTCATCTGGCATGACAAATGATCTGGGTACCTCGAAATCATCCTCTTCACGCACTGGATCCGACCCGGTATACTTTGATTTCTATTGGGGGACCTCCCCTCCGGTTACATCCTTTTCTTCCTGAGCCGGCTCTTTGGGCCGAGGTGCCACTTCCTCTACCGCGAACATTTCCCTTGCTGCGGGCTGCTCACCTCGGATGGTTTTCACTCCCTTCGGGGTGGGGAATTTCAACAACTGATGCAGTGTTAAGGGTACCGCCGTCATGCTATGTATCCAGGGTCTTCCCAATAGTGCATTATATTTAATGTCCCCTTCGATCACATAGAACACCGTTTGTTGAATGGTGCCATCCACGTTCACGGGCAATGAGATCTCCCCATTCGTGGTTTCGCTCGCCATATTGAACCCGCTGAGTATCCGGGCCACCGGTACGATCCGATCGAGCAGTCCTAGTTGTTCGACCATTCTCCATCGGATGATGTTGGCCGAGCTACCCGGGTCAACCAAAATACGTTTAACCTTATTTTTAAAGATAAGTAAAGAAATTACCAATGCATCATTGTGCGGTTGAATGATGCCCTCTGCGTCTTCGTCATTGAAGAAAATAGAGCCCCCGGTTGAGTAATCTCGGATGCGCTTTTCACGAACAATAGAAACCTTTGTCTGTTTCATTACCGGCCTGATACGCTCAAATTACACCTATTAATGGCGTAAAGCGGACGTTGTCAAATATAGTAACCCAACAAGGTTGGGGTCGAATCCCACAGGGAATATGGAGAGAAAAGAGTACTAATCGTATTCGATACCGGTCTTTAAATACTTTAATCCTATTCCAGATAGTTTGAATTGATTGTTGAATAATGTAATTGAATACTTTGACTTAAAATGTAATTAATGTGAGAGAGAGACTAAGGTTGTGTTCCCCAATTTGATTTGATATTATGCTTCAGGTTTCAAAGTGATATACTTCTAATGGTTGTTCTATGAATATGCACTTGGTCTCTTAAAGACTTCTTAATGTTTCCCAACAGTTAAGCAGTATTTCCTCTTTATGATTCTTCCGAATATAAAAGAGTTACAATCGAAGAGCGACCAATAATGCCAATTTAGACTTATTCTTATTCCTAAGTTAGTCTATTAAACGAGGGTTAACGCCTCGAGTCATTGTTATTCAATCTTACCAATATTGACTCTCTTTCCCAAGAAAAGTCAATATAATGGCTTCGGTTAATGCTTGCAATCATTACCCAACATTACAACGCAAAGATAGAATAAATAACAACAACCATTATGCATATATCAATAATAGAACCCATTCACATAATACCCATCATGGGATTCACAACCTTAGAATTGAAATTAGCTACTCATAATGTTTCTTGACAGAAAAAGCTTAAAGATTAACATAATACACTTACAATACTAATACAAGATGGATTGAGAGTGAAGTTGTTGCCTTAAATTCTCCAACCACTTCAAGATTAAAGACCTAGGGTTTGTGCCTCTAAAATAAAATCTGAATAATTATTTAAAACCCTACATTAAGTATTTATAGAGCCAAAAATCGCGTCAAGTTTCTAGACAAAAATGCCCTTACGCCGCATCGTTACGGACCGTAACCTGTGTTACGGTCCGTCCTTCAATTCGTCATTTGTCAGCTTTGACGTTACGGCCACCATGCGACGGACCGTACCCTGTGTTACGGTCCGTCCTTCTGAAGCGTAAGTGGTGACAATTACTTGGCAACTCTCTGGAATTTTGGCTGATGTTACGATGCAGTGTTACGGACCGTAACATGAGTTACGGACCGTAACACTAAACCGTAACACTGAAGGTTTTATTGAAACTCTCTGGAAATTTAGCTCATGTTACGGTGACATGTTACGGACCGTAACACTCCACCGTAACACTGATGGTTTCAATGAAAACTTTCTGGAAATTTAGGCCCTGTTATGGTTCAAAGGTACGAACCGTAACATGTGTTACGGATCCTGTTACGGTCCGTAACATGAGTTACGGACCGTCGCTTAGCTCCAATTTGTCCGTTTTTCAGCATTACTTCTCATTTCCGATCCTTAGTTAATCAACCCTATAAAACACAAAAATAACATAAGAAACAATGTAAAAACACTTAAAATCAAGCAACATGTCTAGTTACAAAGGCATAAAATGTGCTAAAATTCACGGCACATCAACACCCCCAACTTAAGCTTTTGCTTGTCCTCAAGCAACTACAACAATACTCGCTACTAACACACGACATCTTAGCAAAATAAGAATGACTACGGTGGGTTTGGCATGTGTTTCTAGCACGGACTCTTCAATCTAAGAAAAATATTTAGGCTCTTATCCATCTCCTGTTTGTGACACAAGACGCACATTTCAGAAAAATTTCAATTAACTATGCAACCTCAATTAATGACACAATCATAGTAAAGGGGGTCTCTATGCACATGAATTTCAACTTCCGGAAAGCCAGTTACTTTGAAACCTACAATCCTTATGCCCTCACATAGACCAAAGAATTTCCCAACACACATTTACGACATAAATGGGACAGAAGACTAAAGAGACATAAGAACACTCACACTCACAAAGAAATTTGCATACCATGCGTGCACAAACCATAGGCTTGCCTTTATTTTCCATGCATTCAACTTTGAACAATTTAATCGTGATCACATTAGGACTTTTTGGGCTTGTAACATTGGCTTAGGGACGGGTAGGATGAATATTGGGTATCGGTGACTCACTCTCCTCGACACTTCTTTTTGACTTCATTCACCATTCTTCATATCATTTCCGACCCTCCATCTTTAGCGTGGATTTATTTAGAACTTATATACCTATATATCTATTTTTTTTTATATATATATATATCCACGCTGAATTATGTCCCTTTATATTCGTGATCACCCCCAACAGGCCTTTGGCCTCATTTTCCGCATCTTGACTTATCACCCCCAACTTAGGCTTTTAGCCTCATTTTCCGCACTTTTGACTTGTCACCCCCAACTTAGGCTTTTAGCCTCATTTGTCATTCTTCCGTGTCAAGGAGGGACTTGGTGCCAAATGGGTTTATTCACAGAAGGGAAATAGGTTAGTTCATGGTTAATCGAAGAAAAAGTCTATAGGCTCAAAAATGGGAGACTAGGGATCATTTTCTGTACGGGCCAGGCTCATTTAAGATACTTGGGGGTTAATACAAAGAAAGCCTAAGATCACTTCACAATCAAATTCTCCTTAGAATTCACGCACGACCAACCGGGCAAGTTCTAGATTGCAAGCATCATATGCAATTAGAAGCTAAAAACTCACCACACAATGGTATAAGGATTGTTTAAATATTCCGACTTCATTTTCGTTTGAAGATTTCATATGCATAAACACCCTTTCTTTGCAATGTCATTAAAAGAACCATACTTGTCAATATCAACAACTCATTTTTTATGTATATCACAAATTATTTTTCGGAGGGATATCATTGAACTTGTAAAAATCATTTATATCTATGCTAGAAACACGGACCACTACCACTTAAGTCATCATTAGGTTTAACATACACATAGCATTCTTCGGGAATAGAACACATAGCAAAGAACAGCCGAAGAACGTCCTAACACATACTTGCTAATAAAAATAATACCAATAAAACAAAACAATAACAAACATGCTTATTATCACAATTTTGGGATAAAATACCCATCAAAACAAAAACAATAAAAACAATATCCAGTATACTAAAACAGCAATCCCAACAACCAATCAGCAAATACCACACCCCCAACTTAAAAGCATGCATTGCCCTCAAAGCATCAATATAACGCATTAAAAGAATAGAGGGCCTCCCTGGAGCGCACTAGGCACTCGGATCTGTCGCAGCATCATGGGGTGGAGTAGTGGGTGGGGGAGAAATACGGTGAGCCGGCTCAATGGGCTGAGCTGAGCTAGAAGTAGCTCCTGCGGTGTCAGAACTTAACCGGGACTCCTGGCGGATTCTTTTCAAAGTACGCCGCTCCTCTTCCTCATTCTGTGGGCGCAACTCAGCATATGGATCAAGACTTTGGAGAATGGGCTCGAGATCTGGCGAGGCTCTGCTTCGCTTCCCTTTGTCCAAAGAGGGGATATCCTCCTCCAACTCTTCGTCGTGCTGTTCCTCAACCGTGTCTTCGTTGTCATCATCCCCTAGTAGGCTCTGACCCGGCTGGTATAGGCTCTGTACCAACTCCGTGTGTACTTTAGGAAGCTGTTCTGTCGCCACAGCCACTTCCTGGGCCTTCAATTTCTGCACATCATCCTTGACAGACCGCAACTCACTCCGAATAGCGCCCAATTCCAATGTAGGGTGTGTCCTAGTCAGCTCAGTCATCCTGCTCTCAATACCATCTATCCGGGAGTGGATTTGTAGGTGGTCCGCAGCCATTTGTTCTTTTATCGGTCGCAGCGCTGCATCAATAACCCTTTTTGTGTATAATTTTAGCTCAGTCATGATCTGCTTGACCTGCCTATCTGTGCGATCCGCTTGCAGGACCACTGCCCCAAAATTGTCCCGGTTGAACATCATTTTTCTCGCAAGCTCGGGTGGGACTCCTGGTATTGCCTGCGGTGGTGCTGGGCTTGCTCCAGTGGAAGAGGTAGGACCACCCGAAGTAGGTGCGGCTGGAGGTGGCATAGGTTGTGTAGCATGATCAGCCGGTGGAGCCTCAGAATCTGTGGGCTGATCCGCAGCAGCTCCCTCATTACCCATGATAGCCAAGGGTATAACATCTGACCCCGTAAGCCCCTCCGGCACCTCAGAAAATGATGCAGAGGGCACTGAACCCTGGCTCAACACATCATCTTTCCCCTTTGTGATGTCATAAATATGGCTGGCAATCACACTGTGATCGATATGGGGTAGGGATTCTGGTTCTGCACGCAAGCATAGTAGCGTAAGCAGGCATGAATGAATGAGGGAAGTGGCCGGCTGGGTGGCTCTCTCTCGGAGGTCTTCGGCTATCAGTCGTCCGAAGTTGATCTTATACCGCGACATTATGGAAGCCATAAGAACAGCCCTGTCTAGAGTCAAATAATTATCTGATTGGGTAGGACGGATGCGGAACAGAACAATCTGCCACCAAAACTTTGCCACTGGCGTTAGGGTGTTTTTCCAAATCCGCGTAGTGGCTGTCAACTTTGGCATTATGGCCCATTCAGGATCTGTTGTCCGTGCAATAACAGAAGCTACCCATTTTCGGACGGGGATTGTATCCTTCTGTTCAATTTTGTAGGCAAACTCCCCTTCTTCCGCTGCTGTAGGCTCTACATAATCTTCCCCGAATAGTGTTTTATTTATGGCCGACGGAGAGACATCTATCTTTTTTTTTCGGAATACTACCTCATTCATTGCCGACACTTGAGTTGCTCGCTGCCCTTTCTTCACAGCTTTGAATACAGCAGCCCCATACGAAGCGTAGAATTCCCTAACAAAAACCGGGATGTAGGACCTCGCGGGGTTTTTCAAAAAATCCAGCTTGTGGAATCGGATAGTATCACGAATGCCCGTATATCCTTCTAGACCATCGAAAATGACATTCCGTTCCTCGAAAATACTCCGCCTTGGGTCCGTCCCCTCATTTTTTACCAGCTCACACCCTTTGTTGTACAAATCCTCAGATCCTTCCACAGAAAACCGGAGGGCCTGCTCATACACAGCCTGCATTCGAATGTCGGTTTCTCGCCTTTCCTGCTCGCGCTCCTCCGCAGCAGGTTTTCTGATGGGTGGTTGAGGTCGGAGTGTTGGTATGACAGCCCGCTGGGGATCACTTTGGCTCGACGAACTCGACGAGCTCGACTCTCTCAACTCCTCTGCCGAGGAGGAACTTTCTGATTGTGGGTCTGGCTGGCTGGGTGCAACTGGTGGGGGTGGCTTGCTAGGTGCGACCGGCCTCTTTTTAGGCCTGGCGTCCTTGATTAAATCGTCGTCGCGCAGCCGTGAGGTAACTTTGCTTGCAGCACGACCTTTTCTTTTTTCCGCGACTTTAGGTGAAGCCTTCTTTGATTGTCGTGGTTTACCCATACCTGATCGTTGGCGATTGTAAGGATGAAAGTCGAACTTAAAACAGTGATTGTTGATAAGAAAATAGTAATGAGATTTTAGAGAAATATGGGGGAGAATGGAAGATGAAGAGAGGAGGATGTGAAGAAGAGAAGAGAGGATTTATGAGGGAGAGGGAGTTGAAAAACGTGTGAAGAATCCTTTTAATTTGAAATGGGAACCGTCGGTCATGTATTTAAACATTTCTGACAATTACGTTACCTGTTACGGACCGTATCATGGGATACGGGTCGTATCTTGTGTTACGGTCCATCAAACGACCCCGTTTCACTTATTCATTAATGACCTGGCAGTACATTCGACGGACCGTAACTCGTGTTACGGTCCGTATCACCTGGCGTAACATGTTGAAAATTTCCAGTGAAGCCCAGATTTTGTATCAAAGTTACGACCCCGTGTTACGGTCCGTAACACGTACGACGGACCATAACTCGTACCGTAACACTCTTCCTCATCCTTCAGTGATTTTTTTTTATTTTTCTTTTTGGCTGTTACGCTTCATGATACGGACCGTAACATGAGTAACGGGCCGTAACATGAGTTACGGGCCATAACATGGAGCGTCTCGCCTTAGATCACTCAGCAGTTATATGGCCCCTTCAGTTCTCAAAATCCCACCACATTAGCACATCAACAACACAAAAGAATACAAGGAAAATACAAACTTTAAACTACTTACAAAGCGGTAAATGTGGGTTGCCTCCCACACAGCGCTTGGTTTAACGTCACAGCTCGACGTCGTACCTCATTTTCAAGTTCAGGAGCCATATTTCAAACGATAACTATCTACGACCTTACCATCATCAATACACCAATGGTAATGCTTCACTCTTTGTGCATTCACCTTAAAAGTCCGAGTGCCATCCTCAGGTTTCACCTCAATGACGCTTCCATTTGGGGACACACTCACAATTTCAAAAGGACCAGACCAACGAGACTTTAACTTGCCTGGAAAGAACTTCAGGCGTGAATTGTACAACAAGACCAAGTCTTTTGGCTGAAAATCTCTTTTTAGGATCTTCGAGTCATGATAGTATTTCATCTTTTCCTTGTACAGTGTTGCACTTTCATAGGCATTGTACCTAAATTCATCCATCTCGTTGATTTGAAACAACCGCAGCTTGGTTGCTTCATGCCAATCCATATTCAGCTTTTTCAATGCCCAAAGGGCTTTATGCTCAAGCTCAATAGGCAAATGACATGCCGTCCCAAATACCAACTTATACGGTGAAGTCCCTATAGGCGTTTTGAATGCCGTGTGATATGCCCATAAAGCATCATCCAAATTTTTAGACCAGTCAGTGCGATTCACATTGACCGTCTTTGCCAAGATGCTTTTTATTTCTCTGTTTGAGACCTCAACCTGACCACTCGTCTGAGGATGATATGGAGTGGCAACCCTGTGATGCACGCCATATTTTCCAAGAAGATCAGCAAATGGTTTATTGCAAAAATGAGATCCACCATCACTAATAATAGCTCTAGGAGTGCCAAATCTAGTAAAGATGTTCTTTTTGAGAAACGCATTGACTCTCCTACCATCATTGTTAGGCAAGGCCACCGCCTCCACCCATTTGGAGACATAATCCACTGCGACAAAAATGTATTTCAGGCCGTAGGAGCTCACGAAGGGCCCCATAAAATCAATTCCCCATACATCAAATAGCTCCACCTCAAGAACAAAGTTCATCGGAGTTTCATGCCTCCGACCTATTGTGCCCTGGCGTTGGCATTTATCACAAGAGCGTGCCAACATATTTGCATCACGATAAATGGCTGGCCAGTAGTAGCCACACTCTAGCACCTTAGCTGCGGTTCGATTTTCACTGTGATGTCCACCAACTGGAGAATCATGGCACGCTTTCAAAATGTCCATCACCTCAGATTCCGCCACACATCTCCGGATCATATTGTCAGCACACGTTCTGAATAAGTAAGGCTCATCCCAACAATACTGTCGGCAGTCTCTCAAGAACTTCTTCTTTTGATATGTCTTCAACTCTTTAGGAACGATGCCAGTTACTAAATAATTGGCAATATCGGCATACCATGGTGCCACATCATTGGAAATGACCAAAACTCTTTCATCCGGGAAAGTGTCATCAATATCTAGCACATCACTCGGTCTCCCTGGTGCTTCAAGTCTGGAAAGATGGTCAGCTACTTGATTTTCTGACCCTTTTCGGTCTTTGACTTCAAAGTCAAATTCCTGTAGCAACAAAACCCATCTTATCAACCGAGGCTTAGCATCTTTCTTCGCCATCAAATAGCGCAATGCAGCATGGTCAGTGTGAACCACTACCTTGGCACCCAACAAATAAGCCCGGAACTTTTCAAAAGCATAAACAATAACAAGTAATTCTTGCTCCGTTACTGTATAGTTCAGCTGAGCTCCATTCAATGTTTTGCTGACATAATAAATTGGGTGCAGGATTTTGTTTAGCCGCTGACCAAGCACAGCGCCAATTGCAAGACCACTAGCGTCACACATTAATTCAAAGGGAAGTGACCAACCTGGGGACACAACAATAGGTGCGGAGGTTAATTTCAGCTTCAACTCGTCAAATGCCTTGATGCACTTCTCATCAAAATTGAATTTGGATTTTTTTTCCAAGAGTTTTCACATTGGATTTGCAATTTTGGAGAAGTCTTTGATGAACCTCCTATAGAATCCGGCGTGCCCCAAGAAACTCCGAACTCCTTTTACTGAAACGGGCGGAGGGAGTTGTGAAATCACATCAATTTTAGCTTGATCAACCTCAATCCCTCTTTCTGAAATCTTATGGCCAAGGATAATGCCCTCCTTGACCATAAAATGCCACTTCTCCCAGTTGAGCACGAGGTTGGTCTCCTCACACCGTTGTAGCACCCGATCAAGATGACCCAAACATTCATCGAATGAATCTCCCACCACAGAGAAATCATCCATGAAAACTTCAAGAAAGTTTTCAACCATATCAGAGAATATGGACATCATGCATCGTTGGAAGGTAGCTGGTGCATTGCAAAGACCAAATGGAATCCGGCTGAGAGCGAATGTCCCATAGGGACAAGTGAAAGTAGTCTTTTCTGGGTCTTCCAATGCAATGTTGATCTGGTTGTATCCTGAGTACCCATCCAAGAAACAGTAATAAGATCTTCCGGCTAGCCGATCAAGCATTTGATCAATAAAAGGCATAGGGAAGTGATCCTTGCAAGATGCGGTATTCAGCTTCCGGTAGTCCATACACACTCTCCAACCGGTGACAGTCCTTGTTGGAATCAACTCATTTTTAGAGTTAGGGACAACAGTGATGCCCCCTTTCTTTGGCACACACTGAACTGGGCTTACCCATGGACTGTTGGCAATCGGGTAACCCACCCCAGCATCTAACCATTTGATAATCTCCTTCTTCACCACCTCTTGCATCGGTGGATTTAATCTTCGTTGATGCTCAACACTCGGCGAACTTTCCTCCTCCAACTGTATTCGGTGCTCACAAATTCCGGCGGGAATCCCCCGGATGTCTGCAATAGTCCAACCCAGAGCTCTTAAATGCTTCCTCAAGACTACGATGAGTCTTTGAATTTGGCCCTCATTCAGAAGTGATGACACAATGACTGGAAGAGTAGCATTTTCTCCAAGAAATACATATTTAAGATGGGATGGCAGTTTCTTGAGTTCCAGTTTCGGTGGCTCAATAATTGATGGTTTTGCTGGAGGAGTTGTTCGTTTCTCTAAATCAAGAGACAATTTCTTGGGCTCATAAGAATAAGACCCCAGACCGGTGAGTGAATTCACTGTCTCATTATATCCCTCCATTTGTTCGGCATCAAAATTTACCAAGATGGCCAATAATGCTTCGCTCAAGCATTCTTCCTCCATTTTAAATTCCACTGCTTCATCCACCTCATCAACAGAGTTTATGACTGAAATACTTTGATAAGGACTAGGTAATTTCATGCCTTTACTAGCGTGAAAAGTCACCTCCTCATCGTTCACCCGGAACTTTATTTCGTGCTTTTCGGAATCCATAAGAGCCCCCCCTGTGGCAAGAAAAGGTCTTCCCAGAATAATAGGAATTTCTTGATCAATAGCACAATCAAGAATCACGAAATCTGCAGGCAGTAGAAATTCCCCGATTTGAACCAGCACATCATCAACTACCCCAACTGGCCTTTTTATCGTTCTGTCAGCCATCTGCAACCTCATGATAGTTGGCCTTGGCATCGCTAGCCCCGATCTCTTAAAACTTTCCAGGGGCATAAGATTTATGCTAGCCCCGGTATCACACAAAGCCCTGGCAAAATTTTGCTGCCCTATGGTGCATGGAATTATGAATGCTCCCGGATCTTCCCTCTTTTGCACTGTAGTTTTGGAAAGGATGGCACTAACGCGGTGAGTGATACCCACAGTGTCGTGTTTCAATGGCTTTTTCTTCTTTGTTAGGAGATCTTTCAAATACTTAGCAAAGCCAGGAATTTCTTGGACAGCATCCATGAAAGGAATGTTCAAAGTCAACTGCTTGAGTTGATCATAAAATCGCAGGCACTTCTCATCTTCTGTTTTTCTCACCAGCCTTTGAGGAAAAGGCGGTGAAGATTTAAACAATTCGCTCAAAGGGCGAAGAGCACCGAAAATTTTTGCCTTCCCCTTTTCCTGGTTTTCCACCGGTGCCTTGGGGTTATCAAGATTCTGCTCTTCTTCGGCTACAATAAGGACTTCCTCCCCTGCTTCTTCCTCCACGATATCATTTGATACATCAAGCTGCCCTTCTTCTTCAACAATTTTCTCCAGCTCAATCACCTTTTTATTAGCCTCTTGAAGTATTTTTCCACTTTTGGTGCTAATAGTAAGTACATTCTCCACAGAGTTTACTCCACTACCTTTTGGATTTGGAACTGTATCACTCGGTAGTTGTCCCCGATGAGGAGTATGCACTTCTCGGGAAAGGTCTCTGAATTGTGCTTCAAGCTTCTGAATAGAGGCTGAATGAGATAGCTGGACCTGAGACATTCCCTTGATTATGCTCTCTGTTCTGTCTTGATTCATCAACATTTTCTGCATCATACTCTTTAATTCAGCAGAGTCATTAGATGTGTTGCCAGCTGAGTTACTAGCTGAATTATCTCTCCATTGTTGGGAATTGGATGCTTGCCACCTAGGTGGAATGTAGGGGTTGGAGCTCTTGTTGCCATAATTATAGTTGTTGTAATTCCCTTGATTAGGATTGCCCTGTTCATTTCTTCCATAATTATTCCCTTGGAATTGTTGTTGAGGTTTTTGCCATGGGTGATTACCGGGACCTTGATAGTTTTGCCGTTGATAACCCCCTTGCGAGTTATTGACATAATTAGCATCCTCATATTGTGGCTGCCCTTCTATGTAAGTTTCGTCAGCGACTTGGTACATTCCGGGCGCATGAGGTGGCATCTCGTCGACAACATTCACCCCTTTGGCTTCTTTCTCCATAAGCCTTTTCGATAATAAATCCACGGTGGTTTGCAATTGAGCGAATGCATGATCTCGCTCATGATTTTCTTTGGCCACCGCGGCAGCAGAGGGACTACCATATGATAGCACTTCGCTATCACTCGAATGCCAGGCTTGATTGTGGGTAGTAAGCTTGTCAAGCAACTTGGTGATGTTGACAAAGGATTTGTCCATGAAGCATCCCCCATCTGCAGTATTGACAGCTATTTGATTCATGGTATCTAGCCCCTTGTAGAACTTCTCGGTGAGGATTGCATCCGGAAATCCATGAGTCGGAGATTGAGCTAGATAATATTTGAACCGCTCCCACGCTGCATATAACTGTTCCCCCGGAAGTTGTTTGAACCCAAAGATCTTGTCCCGAAGCTCAGCCTTTTTGCTTGGTGGGAACCATTTTTTTAAAAATATATTGGCCAACTCGTTCCAGGTGTGAATAGTATTGATGGGTAGCTTTTCATACCATTCCCTCGCTTGGCCAACCAAGGAATATTTGAAAACCCGTAGTCGCAGTGCATCAACAGGAACAACACCTTGATATTGTTGAGAACATACATGCACGAAATTCTTCAGGTGTCGAAGTGGACAGTCCTCCGAAGAATTTCGGAAATAGCCTTCAAGTTTCAATAGCTGATAGATAGAACTATCAATTTTGAAATTTGCATTTCCTGTTCTAGGCGGAACTACGGCTGAAGCATAATCAGCATCGTCGATGAATTCTGCAAATACATTCTCATCCTCCTCTTCTTCTGGTGCAGGATGGTTCACTTGGATTACCCCTTGGTTTCCTTGATTGCGATGGGGTCTTCCTGCCATGATCACCTGGTTCACTAAAACAGCAAACGAGGTGTGATGGAATAGAAAAGGTTTTAAAGAATAGTACACAACAATTAGTAATTTCTAAACCGTATTCCCCGGCAGCGGCGCCAAAATTTGATACACTCAAATTACACCTATTAATGGCGTAAAGCGGACGTTGTCAAATATAGTAACCCAACAAGGTTGGGGTCGAATCCCACAGGGAATATGGAGAGAAAAGAGTACTAATCGTATTCGATATCGGTCTTTAAATACTTTAATCCTATTCCGGATAGTTTGAATTGATTGTTGAATAATGTAATTGAATACTTTGACTTAAAATGTAATTAATGTGAGAGATAGACTAAGGTTGTGTTCCCCAATTTGATTAGATATTATGCTTCAGGTTTCAAAGTGATATACTTCTAATGGTTGTTCTATGAATATGCACTTGGTCTCTTAAAGACTTCTTAATGTTTCCCAACAGTTAAGCAGTATTTCCTCTTTATGATTCTTCCGAATATAAAAGAGTTACAATCGAAGAGCAACCAATAATGCCAATTTAGACTTATTCTTATTCCTAAGTTAGTCTATTAAACGAGGGTTAACGCCTCGAGTCATTGTTATTCAATCTTACCAATATTGACTCTCTTTCCCAAGAAAAGTCAATATAATGGCTTCGGCTAATGCTTGCAATCATTACCCAACGTTACAACGCAAAGATAGAATAAATAACAACAACCATTATGCATATATCAATAATAGAACCCATTCACATAATACCCATCATGGGATTCACAACCTTAGAATTGAAATTAGCTACTCATAATGTTTCTTGACAGAAAAAGCTTAAAGATTAACATAATACACTTACAATACTAATACAAGATGGATTGAGAGTGAAGTTGTTGCCTTAAATGCTCCAACCACTTCAAGATTAAAGACCTAGGGTTTGTGCCTCTATAATAAAATCTGAATAATGATTTAAAACCCTACATTAAGTATTTATAGAGCCAAAAATCGCGCCAAGTTTCTGGACAAAAATGCCCTTACGCCGCATCGTTACGGACCGTAACCTGTGTTACGGTCCGTCCTTCAATTCGTCATTTGTCAGCTTTGACGTTACGGCCACCATGCGACGGACCGTACCCTGTGTTACGGTCCGTCCTTCTGAAGCGTAAGTGGTGACAATTACTTGGCAACTCTCTGGAATTTTGGCTGATGTTACGGTGCAGTGTTACGGACCGTAACATGAGTTATGGACCATAACACTAAACCGTAACACTGAAGGTTTTATTGAAACTCTCTGGAAATTTAGCTCATGTTACGGTGACATGTTACGGACCGTAACATGAGTTACGGACCGTAACACTCCACTGTAACACTGATGTTTCAATGAAAACTTTCTGGAAATTTAGGCCCTGTTACGGTTCAAAGGTACGAACCGTAACATGAGTTACGGATCCTGTGACGGTCCGTAACATGAGTTACGGACCGTCGCTTAGCTCCAATTTGTCCGTTTTTCAGCATTACTTCTCATTTCCGATCCTTAGTTAATCAACCCTATAAAACACAAAAATAACATAAGAAACAATGTAAAAACACTTAAAATCAAGCAACATGTCTAGTTACAAAGGCATAAAATGTGCTAAAATTCACGGCACATCACGGCCCCCGAGGGGCATCAATACCCCCAACTATCATGTTGATTGTATGCTGGGGTTCGACTGGCTCGGCCCTTCGATGAGCTTCTCTTTCCTTGTAATGATTTTTGGCTCGCTCGCTCAGCAGATCTCGGAGATGACCGTTTTTCAATAACCGGGCTACCTCTTCTCTCAACTGGCGACAATCATCGGTTCTATGGCCATGGGTTCCATGATATTCACACACCATGCTCGGATCCCGTTGGCCCGGATCTGACCTTAGCGGTTTCGGCCATCTTACATCCGGGACGAGGCCCGAAGTACTAACGTTCAAGTTGTACTCCGAAATCTTTGGTGGACCCTTATTACCGGTAGAACTTCTGGCATCGCTCCTGAACGAGAGCCCCCGGCTGTTTGACGGGCGTTCGACCCGCTTGCTACCCCGACCTGAGAAACGGCTTGGGCTCTCCCTTGACTTTTTCGACCTAAAATTTTGTCTCTCCGAATGGGAGTACGGTCGGAACCTTTCTCTCGATGACTCGGCCTTTGTTTCATAACCCTTCCTTGGTTTTTCAAAACTTCTATCCATTTTTACCGGGACTGGGGGGAGCTCGAACTGATCATCCTCCACCAGAATCTTCGATTCATACCGATTATGGATATCGGCCCATGTCACAGCCTCGTATTCCAGTAAATTTTCTTTTAATTTGAACGAAGCGGTTGAACTTAGCACGTTGAGCCCCTTTGTGAAAGCTTGTGCGGCCCATTCTTCTGGAACCGGGGGGAGTTCCATCCGTTCCCGCTGGAACCGGTTGACGAACTCACGCAGTAACTCATCGTCCCTTTGGGTTATTCGGAAGATATCGGCCTTGCGGGCCTGCACCTTTTTGGCACCAGCGTGAGCCTTTACGAAAGCATCAGCGATCATTTCAATAGAAGTGATCGAATGCTCGGGTAGGTGGTCATACCACGTCAACGCTCCCTTTGACAGAGTCTCCCCAAATTTTTTCAACAACACTGACTCAATCTCATCTTCCTCCATATCATTACCTTTTATGGCACAGGTGTATGAGGTCACGTGCTCGTGCGGGTCCGTTGTGCCGTCATATTTCTATATATCGGGCATTTTGAACCTCTTTGGGATCAGTTTCGGGGCTGCGCTCGGAGGAAAAGGCCTTTGGATGTACCTTTTTGAATTTGGCCCCTTCAGTGAAGGCGGAGCCCCCGGGATCTGATCCACCCGAGAATTGTATGTTTCGACCCTCTTTTCGGTTGAGTCTACCCGTTTCGCCAAAGTTTAGAGCATCTTTAGAACCTCGATAGAGAAACCGGCTCCGGAGCCGTCACTCTCAACCATTCGTGCCTCGTTTCTTCCGGTTTCGGCAATGCCCTTTGCCTTTTTCGGCTCTACTTCACCCTTTCCGCTCTGCAACCGGGCAATTGCGATTCCTTGCTCGGCGATTGCTGCTCTTTGTTCCTGTAACATTTCGAAAATTAAACGTAAGTTAACATTGTCGTTTGGTGCGTCCGGTTCTCTCCGGCCCTGGGTTCGAGACAATGTAACGGAATTGTGAGTATTTAGAGGATCAGTGGCCGGTAGGGCGGCATTCTCCTGGTCCACGGTATTTTTCCGATTAAGTCCTTCCCTCGAATCGACGAGGTTCAGGTCAGCGGGATTTGGCAATCCCCGTAGTTCGTTGCCTTCATTTTCCGCCACAATCTCGGTGTTGTTGGCATGGCCAGATTGTTCGATGTCGGCCATTTAGTCCGTTTTCGCAAAAATGGGCAGGAGATGTTTTTGATTTTGATGAATATGATAGAAATCAAGACCAAAGACCACTATTATCCTAGCCCCACGGTGGGCGCCAAACTGTTTACCCCGAATTTGGGAAACCAATTGAATTTGTACACGGGTATAGGATATGTGTTTGGAGCTTAATATTAGAGGGAAATAAAACGTATGAAGGTTCTATTACAAAATAATTAATGACTGGCTATTTGCTAGGGATACAAATATTAGCTAGTAAAACATGCAATGCTTGATTGGAGGAATATAAGATAGATGAAAACAAGTGATATGAATCGGATATGATATCTCAAGAGTGTTTGTATATATGCTTTGATGTTACAAGTGTTCTTGAAAATGAATAAGCCAACCCCCACTAAGGAGGGGGATAAGCTCTATTTATAGTGTTGCCTCCAAGGGCCTCATACCATACAAGCCATTTAAAATAATAATAATAATAATAAGGACAACTCTGAACGGATTTGGTGGGATTAGGTTGGCCGTACAATCTAACACACGCATGGTTGGTTGTTGACCATAGCAGGACGCTACTGACGCGTGGCCTGTGTGCAACGGCTGTACCGGACCAATGGCACGGATACTCGGGGCAACGACCTCGGTCAGCTCAGTGATGAAGGAACCGGACCAAATGGTAAGCTCTATCGGCTCCGGACGAACGTTCCTTCGGTTCGGAATGAAAGTCTTCGTGTATGTTCTTGTTCCCTTCTCCATCCGGTTTCTCACTCCACCGGTTTGACTCATATCCGGTTTTTACCGTATACGATAGCAAAATTTAGTGTCCACATTACGTTATTCCAAGAGTAGCTGTTACTATTCCCACCTCTGCATATGCAGTTGTGCCGTTTCCAGAATGCCTGTTACTATCCCTTTAATGGTCATTATGGAGGAGAAAGATCTAAATGCTATATATATATATATATATATATATATATATATATATATATATATTTACAAATCTATTGGGGCCATGCATAATTTGCATTCAAACAGTTACTAAGTGTGGTGAAACCTCTTTTTCTTTTGACATATTACTGGCTATTTAGTTTTCTGACTTTAAATTCTTGAATGGATGTAAACCCAGTATGGGCTCGATCCATATCGGAGTTCACTTACAAGTTATAACAACTCATCGTAGTCAAACAGACCTGTCGTACAGCCGCAAGAGGAAAGTAACGGTTGTTCCATAATGTGATGATGATGTTCTGAAATTTTGGGAGGACCGATGATTGTGCTTCTCTGTGTAATTTAGTCCGGGGTTTTTTGCAAGCCATTTTTCTTTGTGGAGTTTTATGTACAAAACACAGTTTTGGGGGCACTTCACTTGTCTTAATAGTACATTTTGAAGGATAATTCCTCTTTGGTCCGTTCTTCGTAAACTAATTATAGGAATTGTATAATATTTCCTTCTTCCCAATTTATATGATACCTTTCGTATTTCTAGATTCAAACAAGTCTTTCTTTGAATGTAATTTTTTCATAGATGTTTTAAATATTTTAAACTGTCATTTATTGTGACTTATAGTACTTTTATATAAAAAAATTATTTCAAAAACTTGACAATTCCATACCTGAATTTACGGTCAAAATTAAACTGTCTGACTTTCGAAATTCAAACTGTGCCACATGAATTGGTACAGAGCGAGTATGCAAATTTTAAAAATATTATTATAAAGGTTCATCAGGAGGAGAAAAAGAAAGAGACTTTATTTTGGTGAAGGGATGTAGCGAATTAAGGGAAGAGAGTGGAGCAAAGAAGGAAAAATTAAAAAGAGAGAGAAAGAAAATGAAAAGGAGAAAGGAAAAAGCAATATTCCTATTTTGGAATTTTTGGGTTAGCATCTTCTTCCCTTTTCTTATTTATTTACTAGTGAAATACCCCGCGTTTCGCGCGGTACAACCATGATATTAATAAATAAATGATATAATTGATACCATTATAAATTTACTCAAGATAGAATAGATTAAATTTCTTATGCATACAAATAGTAATTCAATTTATATTAAATAAAAAAATAATATTTTTTTTAAAGTAGACTTAGATGAATTGGATTTTGCATTAGCAGATTTTTAAAACAAAATAGATAAATGAAAAAAGTATAGGTATATATAAATTTTATAGACATTTGTTTATTTAAAAGTTATTCCTGACTTCAGATCTAAATAGATCCAATTTAATGTGTTAATGTTAATTTATGTTAAATTTTAACGCTTACTTTATATTTTTCTTTATGTTTCATTCTAAACTACGAATAACAACAATAAAAGAAGAATCAATCTATATATAATATAAAGCTAGGCATAAGAAATCCTATGTGACACCTCTCTATGGCCAAGAAATACAATTATCTTTTTTCTCCTTTTTTTGACAATTTTTCTATTATTTCCAATTTATGGCCTTTGTTAATTATGTTAAATGTGCTATGTAAAAAAAATAAACAACTTTTTGACTCTCTAATTATGCTGAAAAACTTTAAAGTGATATTATTATCCCGTAATCAATTGATATTCTTAATTGAGTCTTATGCTCTTGGCCTTTCTCCCACCTTTTCCTCTTCCGTAACATATGTATTTAACAGCCCTTAAGGCCTTAACTACTACTAATTATTTCTCTCCTCATTAATGTAATTAACTCTCCTAATTACTACTAATTATTTCTCTCCTAATTACTACTAATTATTTCTTCTCCTAAAGTCCCTCTTTCTTCTCAGTTTCAAACCTATTTCTACTTCAAAATCCCAGCCTTCAACCACTTCACTTCTGGTCCAGGTACTTTTTCTTCTTCTGTCCTTCAGTGCTTCTTTCTCTATGGTTCATGACTTTTGGATTTTCTTAATGTATACTGAAAATTGTAGTGCCAATTGTTATTATTTACATCAATTTTAATTATTTTTTTCTACTTTTCATTGAAATTCTTAATTGAAAATATTAGGCTTTTGAATTGTATTTGAAGCCTTTTCCGGCTTCAATTGCTTGAACTGTGCTTAGCAAGATAAATTTATGATGTTTTTCTTTCTCCTTTTTAAATTTCTTGTGGTGTTTTTTTTTTTTTTTTTGCAGGTTGATTAATGTGTATATTTGGATTATTTTGCTCACAGGGATATTGCTAAGTCGTTTTTAATTAGTATTTTCTGAAGCAATTGCAATTAAGAGACGTTTAAAGTCTATCATAAGGAGTGGTAATTGATATATCAATTACCTTTTTAGATGAAGATGTTTGATAAAAATAGAAAATAAAAAATAAAAGAGACTTTGCCTACATAATTAATTTCACGTGAAAAGGAATAAAGGTCAAATTATATTTTTATCATTTATTTTATTAATTTTCTTTTGTGCATAAACCATGTATAATGGGAAAAAACTTTTGAAGGAATGAAGGTCAATTAACTTTATATTACTTTTGAATGATTCCTTGCTTTAAGTTCTGATCAATTTTGTTGTGCCTTGGGGGAAAAAATAAGTTAATACTCTTCTGTTATTAAAAGTTGGAGTGAGTGGTATACGAAGAATCTGAAATACATCACATTATCATGCATATTTTGACCTTTTATACCCTATACATAATCGTAGTACATGTACAATTTTATGGAAATTACATTGTATATACTTACCTAACAATACTTTTTTCGTGTCGGTAGTTTTTAATTTAAACTTATTTAATGAGATTTCAAAGTTTCTAAAAGTGTCTAATGGGATTCTAATATTAGTAGATTAAAATAATTTTTTTGTAATTTATCTTCTAAAACAAGAAGAAACTAACGTAAAATATCAGTAAAAAATGAAATTAAAATCTAACTCTTCTTTTATCTATAAAAAAATATCCAATTATAAATGAATTAAATGAGAAAGAAAATTAAGTGTGTTCAAGGTTTTAATTTTCTCAACTTATGTAAGTATTTAGTCATCTATTTTTTTCCTGACATTCTTTTCCTCAATTTTATTCTATTCAGGGATGTCTATTAGGAATTAGGGAGAGTCTCACCAGATCTCTTCTAAGCACAATTGTTAGAATTATAGAAGTATGAATGGTGCTACACGACTAATGTATGATGAGAAATTGAGTTTTTAGGAATTTTTTCCACATACTATCAAGATATAGCTAACAAATTTTGTAATTTTTACTCCGAGTAATCTACTTGCCTGAATTATTATTAGTATGATATTAATAGATGTGATTTTTATAGTTGATATTAATAATTCTCATGGTTCGTCTTTTTTATCTCTCAAATATAATCTAACTAAAAAAATTATAGCATAAATCCATTGGTATTTTTCCACGGAATAGCCGCGCGAAGCGCGGGTCAAATTCACTAGTATATAATATAAAGCTAGGCATAGACAATCCTATGTGGCACCTCTCTATGGCCTCCATTGACATTTATCTTTTTTCTCCTTTTTTTTTGGCTTTTTTCATCTCCTCCATCCTATTAGTTTAATTTAACTTATATTTAAAAGTCAAATTAAAGGTCTATTAAAATCTGTAAACGTTATGGTTCTTCTCCCTCCCTTTAATTTTTATTAATGTATAGTAATGTGCTAAAGATATGGGATAAAAAAACGTTATTATTCTTCTCCAACTTGCTATAATAAATTCTTAGTAATGTGTAGTAAAGTGCTAAAAATAGGAGATAAAAAGACAAGAAGTAACCTACAAAGACAATTGGGTCAATAAGAAAATCACCTCAACATTCTTCGGTTCAAACTCTTGATGATCATGTGCAGGCAACAATGCATTGTGCAAAGCGGAGAAATTCACAAATCACCATTCAAGCGAAATTTCCACCTCCTCCAATAGTAAGGAAAGAAATCTTATGTATGCATGGATTACTTCATACTGGGATTCTTAGGATTTTCTACAATTACTATACTGTGATTTTCCTTTTATATTGTGGCATTACATGTCTCATCATTATGGGTATACAAAGTTCACATTTTATGTTAAGTTCCCATACAAAGAGACAGAAAAAGCCATAGATAGGTTTGGATATGTACTGAGCAAGAAATTAAAATATATGATCTATCCATTTTAGCTCCGACGGTATTAGGAAGTTCTCCAGCATGAGGTCCAGTATATTTATAATTTTTTACTTTGTATGGTAAAAATTTGTCTTATAAGATTCATGTGTTAGAGAATATTTTATTTTGGTTGAACTTAGTTGTGTATGCTAGCTTTCCAGCAAATTCAAATAGACCCATTTAACTTACAGGCAAAGGTTTGGCAAATGTTTTGGTTGAAAAGGTTACTCTTTTGTGTTTCATAATTTCTTACTCAGTATTTGCTAAATTTGGTTATTTTTGTTATGCCATACACTTCGAGGAGCCTGATACCCTTAGTGATATCTACCTCAAAGTTGAATGCATTTCTTCTAAGGTAATTATATGCACTCTTTAAATTCATAAACTATTTTCTTGTGCTCTTAATTAAATTTAATTTCTTTAATATTTCATACTTATTTCATTAGATTTGTTCAGAAATATAATTAGATCTGTTTAAGAATTGAAAAAATGTAAATTTGAAAATTGTTTTGACATTTAATGATTCAAAAATAGAGGCAAGACCTAACTTCTTAAAAGAAATGATAATTTGCCTAGCATATACTGGAAACTTGAAGTGCGTTTTATTCAAAATTAGCTAATTTCAACTTGAGCAATTAAAATAAATTATTTTTGTGTTAGCTTTACCCAATTACTTTACTTATCCATGCTTTCTCATATTTTGTTAATTAGCATAGCAAACGAAAACTATATAGTATTATTATTCCTTGATTCTGTGTTTTAATATACATTGAAGGATTGTTTTGTTCATAGTTTTCTACAACAACTAAGATAATAAAGAAATTATTTGTCGGCAAGGAAAAGGTTTTTCTTTAATATTTCATACTTATTTCATTAGATTTGTTCAGAAATATAATTAGATCTCTTTAAGAATTGAAAAAATGTAAATTTGAAAATTGTTTTGACATTTAATGATTCAAAAATAGAGGCAAGACCTAACTTCTTAAAAGAAATGATAATTTGCCTAGCATATGCTGGAAATTTGAAGTGTGCTTTATTCAAAATAGCTAATTTAGCTTTACCCAATTACTTTACTTATCCATGCTTTCTCATATTTTGTTAATTAGCATAGCAAACGAAAACTATATAGTATTATTATTCCTTGATTCTGTGTTTTAATATACATCAGACATTGAAGGATTGTTTTGTTCATAGTTTTCTACAACAACTAAGATGATAAAGAAATTGTTTGTCTTAATTTTTCATCTTCACCTTTTTTTGTGACAAAGAATGGAATCTCTTTTTATTTTTATAACTATATATAGAGGAGAGGGGAAAAGGAAATGGGTGAGGGAATTATAAGGGGATTGAATTTTCCAAACAAGGTAAAAATTCAGGTAGTCAACAATTAGATCATTAATATTTCCCACAAAGTTTTGAATTTCACTCTAAGTTATGCATCTATTTAAGTTTTTCATCTTTTTTTTTTTTTTTTTATAGAAAGGCTAATAACTCTTAAGTGATGAAAACATATATAAGCTTAAGTGTTAATAATATAATTGGTTAAAACTTGAAATATTTTAAAAGGAATTTAATATCGAAAGTCTAATCCGTGCAAAGCACGGATAGATTCACTAGTAAAAGGAAAACTAAAACCAAACTGAATACATATAATCTGATATCCACTGAATAAAATCGTCAAAATCTCTTATATATTTTGTCTTGTCCGTTTTCCTTTTATTTTTATTTTTGTTTTTCATTTTCTTTCTTAATTCCCTTCATGCTCATTTTCCACTAAAAGGTCAAATTCGTTTATTCGCAAGTGGAGGAGAGCACTGTAAATTCAATATATTATTACAATAGTTTTATTGTATATACTCACAAAATACTTCTTAAACAATTACACATTCAAAATTATTTTAGTTTTTATTATTCATTTATATCTCTCACCCGAGAGTATGCTCGTCAGTTGTCACCTTGGAATACTCTGGATGTCTTGAGCTTTTAGTTTATAATAGTTTTGAGAATACAATTGTTCAGATTATTTTCGTAACTAAAATTAAAAATTTAAGGTTTTTTAATTTTAATTAGATATGTTTAGAAGATTAAGTCATAAATAACCACTATTTTATTGAACCATCACTTAAACCTAAAATATGATTAAAACTCCTCATCTATGTCAGAATAATTAAATTGTTTCAGAAAAATATACGTACTATCAAATTAAAAGGTCTTATTCTAAATAAAATGATTTTATTTTTCCAAAGAGTGATTGGGAGTTTTGGAAAAAAGAATATAACTATTAAAATAGATATACCATAATGAATGAAATAAGCAAATTTTACAGCCTTCCATTTCTACAACTCCACCTTTTGTCTTCCTTCTTCCCTTTTTTTCTTCGTTAGTCAATTAATTATTGTCTTCGCATATATAGAGAATAATTAAGAAAAGAAAAGATATGAAACCGAATATCTTAAAGATAAAATCCCTCTTCAATGTTCCTTTTGGACATAAAATTACTGCGAATCTATATAAAGGCGAAAAAGAATACAATAAGGTATGGAATTGCATTTGTAACTTTTTGAGATTATAACATAATTACATCGTGGACCTCAAAAATTGTCTTGTCTCTTCCAGTCTTTCAACAATATTTTACTCCTGCTTGAATCACCGGAAAACTCAAGGAAACTCCTTTAAGGTCTCCATCCTAAAAGCGGACAAAATAGAAGAAGAAAAAAGAAAGATCTTGTACATAACATTAATTTGGTAAAGGGTAGATGAAACTGAAGCATATTTAATTGAATCATAGTTCCTAGACTTTTGCTGAAGCAGGAAAAGGCAAAAAATACAACAATCTAAAATTTACAATAGCACAAAAATTAAGCATAAAGATGTATGATAAAACAAATCAATCTAATATTAGAGATAAGACAACAATGTAGGAAAACAAAATAATCAAACAACAATAAATAATATTACTCCCTCGTTGGAAGAACGAAAGTACACAACATTACTCTATCCTTTGGAAGAATTTAATTGAATGATTGTTTGCAACCTTCTTGTTTCCAACTTAAATAGTAGAAGAACTTTTATTCTCTATTAATTAAGAATTAAGGAAAACGGTTACAAATGACTTATTAGGAAAAGCTGAAAAAACCAAACGGATAGAGGTGGATGAAAAGGTGAAATTAAAAAATTAAGAGGTGTAATTAAGCTAATTAATAGAGTGGCTTTTGAATTATTTAATAGATAGTATATTGATTTTAAAATGAGAGAAAATCCAAAAAAAGGAGAAAAAAGATAATTAGGTTTCTAGGCCATAGACAGGTGCTACATCACCTTGTCTATGTCTAGCTTTATATTATATATAGATTTCTTTCCTCCTGCTCTCCTTTTTTCTTGTTTTATTTTTCTCTGTCCTATTACGTACATAAAAAAATTAGAAACTACAAAATATGTCTAACAACTAATTGAAAGCCCTATCTACATCACGTCACGTGAGTCTGGACATCACGCAAGTCTAAGATTTTTGTCGAGCTCGGCACTTTTGTAATCCAAATTTTTTTTTGGAACCAAACTAATCCATTAAAAAAAAATCAAACTAGGCTTCTGTGCGTGAAAGGGCTAAAGTGTACATTTACACTTTGGTCCTTTCACGCACAGCATCTGTGCGTGAAACCCATACCAAAAACCCCCGACCCCAACCTTTATTCATGCTCTTCTCTTTCATTTCCTCCATCTTCACCCTTTCAACACACTTTTGCACTTCCAAAAACAAGTCTCAAAGTTTTGAAACTTCAATATTTGCTATACAACCTGATATTTGTGAATGCAGTTATTACTGTAAACTAAAAACATCAAAGACCCAAGATAATCCGGGTCGCCGTTTTCGGCGTTGTAAAGTGCTCGAAGTAAGTGTTTTTACATTTTTTAGTTTTTTTTCTTCACGTTATCCATATGTTTTACTTTAAAAAACTGGATTTCTTATAATGTTTATAGGATATGGGCGGTTGCAAACACTTTCGGTGGGAAGATAGCATTCACGTGGGTAACACGGTGGCGGCGAAGTTTAATAATCCACTTTTTGATAGAGATACCGCGACTTCACGTATCTCTAGAGATACCGCCAAAGTTGGACTCACAATTTAAGCTTGTGGAAGCTGAAGAAAAAATTGAACATTTGGAGGTCTTGCTCACCGATTCCGAAAAAAAAAAAGAATTTTGCTGAAGGCTAAACTTAGAGAGGCTCAACACGAGAAAATAGATTTGAAAGAAAAACTTAAATTGTGGAAGATTATTTGTGCTATCTTGTTGTTGTTCATTATTTATATGTATTTTGTTTATTAAGTTTAATATTTCTATGGATTATCTTTTTTTACTAGTTGTACCTTTTCCTCTATAATGTAATCCGCACCCTTTATGTACTAATTTATTTGTGTTTCTTTGTGAAATTGTCAATTAATAATAGACTTTAACAATAAACTTTGAAGAATTAAAAACATGCCAAACTAATTCAAATTTTTGACTTCATCATAAAATAAAAATACAAATTAACAGCCTTAGTCCGAAACTTAAATGACCCATAATCTAAGACAGCAAGCCTAAATAGACCCTAATCGTCATCAGAATAGAAGTCCTTAATATCGTCCTCAGAACGATATTGGCGGTCTCTTAACACACATTTTTTTTCAAGAGATGTTAGTTCTCTACCGGTTGATGATGCTTGTTCTTCGGCCAACTTTAGCATGTAAAATCTACAACGTCTTGCCAGCATTATGTTGTTTTCTTTTCTAATCCTTTGTACGGCCATCTCACAAGTTGCTGGACCTATTCGAGGCATAGTTATTGAGTACCTTGTTGGGATTGGAGCGTTGAGATTTTCCAAGTCACGAACAAGATGTTCTGATTTGACTATCCGATGTGACCATTCTCGGCGTAAACCGCAATAATATTCTCGCGGATCTGAATATTTCACACTGCAGAAATCATCATTATGCTCTATAAGAAGGTGCGGATTTAACTCGTCTAGTTTGAAATCACTGGTATCACTCGAAAAACTGCTATGATTTGAACTCTCATCATCACTGCTATTTGGTTCTTTTGGAAGGAGTAAAGATCAAGCTGAGTTTCTACTACTCGATATTGAATACGTTGTAGTCTAATAACAAAAGAAAGGGCTACTTATATAGTTGCAAACCCCCAAGTACCCTTCGGGGGGGGGGGGTCTTTATGACCCTACCTACCTTATTATAAGAAAAATACTCCCTCTGTTTCAATTTGTTTAAATCTATTTCCTTTTTAGTCTGTGCCAAAATGAATGACCTCTTTCCTAATTTGAAAACAAATTCACTTTATGAATGATTTACAACCACACAAATTTTCAAGGCTTATTTTGAACCACAAGTTTCAAAAGTCTTCCCTCTTTCTTCAATGTCATGCCCAGTCAAATGGGTTCATATAAATTGAAACGGAGGGAGCATTAATCTTCATCGGACATTTCACAGTCCGAATCCCACTTGGATCTAAATCTTGTGCTACCATGTATACCATATTCTACCCTATGGTAACGTATTTGCATCCAATTGTTCTCTTCACGAAAACGATTAAGAGCAAAATTAAACTCTTTTGGAGTTCCGCGAGACATTGACATAGCACGTTTTTTTGGGCGTTTAAGCCCTATTGAAGCTAACTTTTGCTCCAGTGTTTCAACCTCCCTAACACACCAATTTCACTCCTCTCTCATTGTTTTATTGTATTCTTGATTGAATATTTTGTTAGGGTTATTTGAGTAAGGAAAATCATCATCATCTAGTTCCCATGTCCTACCCATTGCTTCAAATATGTTTGCTGGGGTAAAACATGTAATAGAATCAAGATTACCATATTGGGTGTAGAATGTCATGATAACTCGTTTTAAAGTGAATACTAGTTGTTTGTCAATCATGTTATATATAGTACTGCATTTTTGACCGTTTATTTGAATTTATTTCATATTACGCAATCTTTCAATGCACCATAGAACATGATTTGACAACACATCATACATGCCGATTTCAGTTTTTTTATGACACGTAAAGGACCGATTTGACAATACAATGCTGCATTTTTTGACCGTTTATTTGAATTTAATTCATATTACGCAATGTTTCAATGCGCAATAGAACATGATTTGACAACACATCACGCATGCCAATTTCAGCTTTTTTATGACACATAAAGGATCGATTTGACAATACAATGCTTTTTTTTTTACCGTTTATTTGAATTTAATTCATATTACGCAATGTTTCAATGCGCAATAGAACATGATTTGACAACACATCATGCATGCCAATTTCAGCTTTTTTATGACACGTAAAGGACCGATTTGACAATACAATGCTACATTTTTGACCGTTTATTTAAATTTAATTCATATTATGCAATGTTTCAATGCGCAATAGAACATGATTTGACAACACATCATGCATGCCAATTTCAGCTTTTTTATGACACGTAAAGGACCGATTTGACAATACAATGCTGCATTTTTTACCGTTTATTTGAATTTAATTCATATTACGCAATGTTTCAATGCGCAATAGAACATGATTTGATAACACATCATGCATGCCAATTTCAGCTTTTTTATGACACGTAAAGGACCGATTTGACAATACAATGCTGCATTTTTTTACCGTTTATTTGAATTTAATTCATATTACGCAATGTTTCAATGCGCAATAGAACATGATTTGACAACATATCATGCATGCCAATTTCAGTTTTTTTATGACACGTAAAGGACCGATTTGACAATATAATGTTGTATTTTTTTACCGTTTATTTGAATTTAATTCATATTACGCAATGTTTCAATGCGCAATAGGGGTCAATATGAATCTACTTAAGAAGAATGTTGGACGAGGTAAAAACTCATCCATTTCATAAGTTTAAGTCTCTTAAGTCATTCAAAAAAACTTCTCTTAAGTCCTACATAAAATGGCTCAAGATATTCCACCAGTTAAGGTTTCAATACATTGGGATGGTATTATCCTTGATGACAATAGTACAGTTCGTTACAATAAAAGACCAAACATTCATGTTAAATGTCCGCTTGAAATGTCTAATGAATCATAGTCACTTACATATATGAAAAAATGAAGGTGAGTACAGATGAGTATGAAATCTCTATAACAGGCAGATATCCAATGGTATAGTGCTTTATGGCAGGCTCTATATCAATGATGATGATTCTTTGAGGGATTATTTGAATGCGCCAGAAGAATTAAAACATTTAGTCGCCCTTAATGCTCCTGAGATGTATGTTGAAAAGATACCCCGAGAGGTCCCGCAAGAACAGCCCAGTCAAGCTAACACGTATGGATATTTTACTTCTTACGGGGGTATTTTGAGTGGCCAGGTGCCGCTGGAAAATCTTACCCAACAATTAAATCAAACTTGGTAAATATGCATTCTTATATTATTATTTGTGCAGTAGCACGTGTTGATTGTATGTATTGATAAATAACCATTTTTAAATCTTTGTAGGGGGTATAGACCTGATACGAGTAATATTGAGCAATCATCTCAATTTAGTGGAGCAACTCATTATTATCAGAACTCTCAGTTCAGTGGAGATGATTATTATAATAATTCTCAGTTCAGTGGAGCTGATTATTATAATAATTCTCAGTTCGGTGCAGCTGATTATTATCAAAACTCACCAGTGGTACCAACTGTGGATGAAAGACAGTCCTCTCAGTTTGGTGGAGTTGATCATTCTCCACACCATTCTCATTATCAATATGTGTAGGTTCATCACCTTGATGTTAAATAATTAATATATATATATATATATATATATATATATATATATTTCATCCAATCCTCTCAGTTTGGTGGAGTTGATCATTCTCCACACCATGCTCATTATCAATATGTGTAGATTCATCACCTTGATGTTAAATAATTAATTAATTAATATATATATATATATATATATATATATATATATATATATATATATATATATATATATATATATATATATATATATATATATTTGAATTTGGAATTTAACATCTGCTTTTCCCCAGACCCCACGTTGTGGGATTTCACTGGGTTGTTGTTGTTGTTGTTGTTGTTTTTATCGTGTAGGAAGAGGCCTTTCTTAGATGGCGCTGATTGTCCAAGTTATGTGGATACATCAGAGTGTGATGGTGATGAACCAGCTAATAATGTAGAGGTAACCGATGATGAAGATAGTGAAGGGGATGAAGAAGATACGCATTTTAGTCCCCAGAGGCAACCAGAACCAACTCACCACCACGTACCACCTCCGATGGCGGAAAACTCAATTCCTGACAATCCAATGCAGTGGCATTCTGACTATATTCCATATCTTGACAGTCTCCAAGGTCGTGAGGACGCATTTGTCTTCACAAGAGATGATGATCAAAGTCGCCAAAAAACGTGGATTGAACCAAAAATCCCATGACTGATGAATGCGTCCTTGCAAAGGGAATACAGTTCAAATCAAAAAAGATGTTGCAACGGGCTGTCAGAATGTATTGTATAAAGGATATGAGGGAGTTTAAGGTTGATGACTCAAACAAATCGGTATGGAGGTTGATTTGTAAGCGACATACACAAGGCTGTCGGTGGTTGCTTCGGAGAATTGCTAAGCCTGATGGTCTATGGGAAATCACAAAATTCCACCCTAAGCACAGTTGTGATATGGGACAAAGTCTAGCAGATCATTTTAATCTAAATATAAACATAATTACTCATGTGTTACTTAAACATATTGGGGAAACTCCAAGGTAACTTATCTGACCGTTTACATTATATATCTTATAGCAATTAAATTATCATTGCTAAATGTTTTTTGTTTAAACTTATGCAGGATGCCTATCAAAACTTGTATTAGCATGGAACACTCAAAATATGGTAAAATCATAAGCAAGAGAAAGGGATTTCTCGCGTGTAGACGTGCTTTTCAGAAGATCTTTGGAACTTGGGAATCCTCTTTTCAGGCGTTGTCGGGGTATATGGCGGCTCTAAAACATGCTAATCCTGGCACTGTTGTACAGTGGCGGCTTTTAGAGGGCAGAATTTTCGACTTCGTCTTTTGGGCATTCAAACCAAGTATTGATGGTTTTGCTCACTGCCGGAATGTGATATCGATAGCTGGGACGCATGTATATGGTCGATATGAAATTAAGCTCCTAATTGCAGTAGGTATGGATGCCAATGGGTCAATATTCCCTCTTGCTTTCGCAATTGCCGCCAACGAAAGCAACGAGACATGGGGGATGTTCTTGACTCAATTATAAACTCATGTTATTAAGGGTCGTCATGGCATATGTGTCCTATCGGATCGTCATAAAGGCATATTGCACAATATGCGTACTCTGGAAGGGTGGCAGCCTCCACATGCTTACCATCGATATTGTTTAAGGCACTTAAAGGCTAATTTGCAAACAAAGTTTGGAAATGGCACTGTAAACAAATTGATGTGGGGGGCTGCTGTCACGACCCAACTGGAGGGCCGCGACAGGAACCCGGTGCTAACCCACCCAGGCACCTCTTAACATACTTTCACATTTACCTCTAGGTGAGCCACATAGCTAAATCATATTTTCGATCCATTATTCATGCTAATTCCATTGGACAACAATACATTTATATCATCATTTATAGCAATGCCTATAGCAATGTACATAAGCCGATGAGGCTGATAAAATGACATCTAAAATATAGGTCGACAAGGCCAAACACATCTAACTATATACACATGTCTACGAGCCTCTAGGAAGAGTATGTCACATCATATAGGCGGGACAGGACCCCGCTATGCCCATAAATATGTACACAAAAGAATCAACACCAAAAGTTATAGCTCCGAATGAAATGGAGCTCCGCTATGTAGTCCCTGAGAAATATAGCTATGGATCAAGCCTGTCTCCGTGGCCACCTGCGGGCATGACACAGCGTCCACAAACAAAAGGACGTCAGTACGAAGAATGTACTGAGTATGTAAAGCATGATCAATATCATTATAGAAGCATAATAAGCAACATAAGAAATAGCATAAGATGGGAGATAGTAGTACCATCGTCATAAGAACTTAATTGCTTTTCATAGGGACTTTCCATTTCTAATGCGAGATTGTGTACATACATCCGTATTCATATCCGTACTCATTTACGTTTCGTATCCATAGTCGTATTCATATTCATATCATATTCGTATTCATACTCATATCCATATCGTATACATATCCATATCATATACATAGCATTTACATAGCATACCCGACCATGAAGGTTCGGTGTTTCACGTACCCGACCATGGCTAGGTTCGGTTATCATACATACCTGGCCAACCAAGGCTCAGGTTTACACATACCTGGCCCTACCAAGGCTTCAGGGTTATCCGTACCCAACTGCAGTGGTGCGCGCGCATCATATATATATATATACACACACATCTATATATTCTACCCGACCATATAAGATCGGGGTTTCATAATAGCCATACATAGGCACATATACATATAAGCTCATAGGCATCTTTAGCATCATCACTATTATCATCGTCATCATTATCGTTATCACTATTATCGTCGTTCATTACATCTATCCTTATAGGATTACTCGTCATATGAGGAATTTAGTACAATCGTAACATATCGAGAATCATGAGCTTCGTAGCTTTTGAAGATAGCATCATTTGGAGGACATCATAGGATTATAGAAGATTAGATATTTAGCCAAAGAACTATGCCTTATGAATGAAGGGTTAGCCTTACATACCTTTCCGTTCAACTATTTTATCACTTGCACGTTCTCCTTCAATGCTCATGTTTCTACCTTCATTAGAGTTATACTATCATTAGAAAGTCGATAACTTAACATACATGACTAAAGCTAGAGAGAATTGGAAAACATCTCCTTTATTTATACGACTTCCTCCATATCATTCATCAACTCCCAAACATCAATCATAACAATACTCTTTACTCACATACATTATCCTTACTTCTCAATTCACTTCCAATTCATCCATATTCATGGTCATAGCACACTATTATATCCACTCATATACAATGTCTATCCCATGTTCTTAATGTAATTTATAACATGATAATAATCATAGCATATCAAGAATCATTACTCAACCCAAGCCATTACTCAAAAATGACACTATTCCCACATTCATGACCCATTTTCTATCTCCTTCTACAATCCAAGTGTTTCAACTTCTCAATACCTTAAATAACATGGAAATATCATAAAACTTACCTTAGATGTTGTAGGAATAAGCTTTGGGTGGAAATACTTCACTTGAGCCAAAACCCTAGTTCATCTCCAATGAAATTTCTTGGCTTGGATGATCTTTAGTGAGTTTCTTACACTTGGTTTGCTTAGTTTGATGAAGTAAATCATAAATTTGTCTTGAGTTCTTATGGATGAAGAGTGGAGAGGGTTTCTAGAGAGTTCTTGATGTTTTGGATGAAAAATGAAATGAAATAATGGCTTGGTCCCTTTTTAATAGCGTGAAATCTGATCTGTCAGGAAAATTTACGGACACTTATACGGTCCGTATAAGTGATCGTGAAATATCCCCTTTAACCACTCGATTCTGTTCTCATTATACGGCACATTATACGGGTCGTATAATTTTATACGGTCCGTATAAGTGACAGTAAAATGACCTCTTCAACATCTCGCCTCTGTGACTATTATACGGCACATTATACGGGTCGTATAACTTTATACAGTCCGTATAAGTGACCGTAATCTCACCAATGAGGACTTTACTGTGACAATTCTGTGGACCATTATACGGACCGTATAATAGACCGTATAACTCATCTTTTCACTGATCTTGTTCTCGTCATTTCGTTTGATCTCCAACCCTTAGGGAACCTTCTTAGCACTTGTTTATCACCTCATTAATAATCTAAGGGACGTTATAACTCTTCTCCAAAACATTATTAAGTCATCACTAACTCGTTACTCGTAATTCCTTTTCGATACCTATCGTATGCCTTGCCTTCTCTTGGCAAATTTCCTTCTCTTATCTCGAATGTCTTTGAAATCTTAATTAGGGTCATCAAATGTCATTTCTTACTTATTGAAATACCATACACTCATGCTCTTCCTTAGTCTATTCACTGTGCATCAACGGAAAATTTTTCGAGGTGTAACAGCTGCGATGCAGCATCAACAAAGAAAATGGGCTGCAAAAATGAAGCTACTAAGGGAAGTGAGTGAAGAGGCATATGTTTGGTTGATGAAATTAGAAGTTGAAAAATGGACGCTTTATGCTGATGGAGGAAGGAGATGGGGCATGCTCACAACGAACAGCTCGGAGTCTTTCAATGGACTCCTCAAATCTACTCGAGGACTACCTGTCACCGCAATGGTAAGACTAACTTTCAGGCAGGTCGTGGAGCGATTTGCGAATAAGAAAAGGCAGGCCAAAGCTATATTAGCCGACGAGAGAACATGGATGCCAAAGCCCTACAAAAAGATGGAGCACCATAGAAGAAAGGCAGAGGGTCACCAAATGATGGAGTATGACGTCGTTCAACGAGTGTATGAAGTTAGAACGGGTTATTGCGATGGCAAAGGAGGAAACAAACATATTGTTACTGAGCGTACAAAATCATGCACTTGTGGTAAGCGGCAAACGTACCACATGCCATGTTCTCATGCAGTCAAGTGCTTTGAGAGAATGGCCAAAAATGTAACTGATTATGTGGCGGAGGAATATAAGGTCGTAAAATACCTTAAAGCATATCCCGGCCACTTCCATCCCCTTGGTGATCGAGCTTATTGGCCAGCCGCGCCGTTTTCTATGATTGCGAACAAGAACCATATCGTAAATTGGGAAAAAACAAGCTAACCCGTTATCACAATCAAATGGATGTTAGCGAAAAGACTTACTCTCGCAAGTGCTGGACATGTAAGCAATTTGGGCATGATAAGCGTTCATGTGGGCAAAACTCCCGTGGTGGCAGCACATCTGGAAGTAGAAGAGTATCTAGAACTTGATTTTTTTTAAGTCTATTGTAATTTAATGATGTATTTCGTTGCTAATGGAATGAAATATTTCTCAATTATTATGAACCTCTCGTATTGGAATTATTTTTAAATATTATATTTATTTTTGCACATTCAAAAGGTGCGGATTACACAATACAATAACAAAATAAAAAAAAACCTAATACAATGCAGCGTAATTTTTTCTTTTCTATCTTTCTCGAACCAAAAAAGTACTTTCATAACTTTGGGAGTAAAACAAAAGAGATTAATTAAAATCCTATAAAATATGACACTTAAACCTAAATATAACAAGTTTTCAAACGTATTTCGGAGCACTTTACAACCCCTAAAACGACAATCCAAATGTATATGTATACTTGATGTAATGAGCCGATGTTATTGTGCGCTAAAAAAATATTAAGCTCTATATAAAATATTTATATTCCGGTGTTTTGAAACGTGACTAATCTTCGGTCAAAGTACGAAAAAAACCTTAATTTTGAGTTTGAATTTCAAAGAATAAAGGTTGGGGTTTTTGGTATGGGTTTCACGCACAGATTCTGTACACTTTGGCCCTTTCTGTGCGTGAAGCCTAGTTTGGTTCTTTTTTTTAATGGGTTAGTTTGGTTCCAAATTTTTATCATAATTCACAACACTATTATGGGCCTAATTCATTATATTTTTCACAAATTGTTGAAAGAAAAAATTCCATCTTTCAAAAGTGTTGTGAATTATGATAAAAATTTGGAAAATCATGTAAGTAAAATCTCAACAGATAAAGGGAAAAACAAAAATTATTAAACAATTTAAGGAACGAATCATTTTCTTTATCGGAAAAAACTTTAGTAAGGATCTTGGTTATTTCAATCTACATAGTTAAAGTTGAAATATATAACTAAGATCAATTGAGCTTTTCAAAAAGTACCAATCCAGTAAAAAAAAAAATAAGAATTTTAAATTAATAAAAACATTTGTAGCAATGCATCGGTTTTTCAAACATAAATTAGCTATAGTTTTATATAAGAAACCATTAAAAATATCAATTCAAGATTAGTGTGGTAAATAGTAGAGTTCGAAAGCTCAATTGTGATAATTTTACACATTAGTACTTTGAATATAAAAATTTTTATGATTAGTTCTTTTGATAACAATAGCACATCGCGCGGGTACGGATACTAGTACTAAATAAAACAAGAGGTGAAAGAAGGAGTACTGAGTGTGTTGTAGACTTGTCGTATACTTATTACTTTATCCACACAATTGCGTATTAGTACAATATTGTTTTGAATTTTAATTATTCATATATATATATATGATAGCGTAAAAATAATTGGCGTCATCTCTGGGTTCTTACCAATTATTCTAGATTACTAATTGATTTTATTAAATAAAATTACTTAAAATAATTTACTATGTTCCAATTTATGTGACACTTTTGATTTTTCGATAAGTTTGACCAATATTTTAAAATGTATTTTTTCATCATATTGACATGAGAAAAATTACAACTTATAGAACTTTTCATGTAGCTTTGAATATATAAATTTTAGTTTTAAAATATTACGTAGTTCTAATCCAATTTACTTTCAAATATTAGTCAAATTAAGTCTCAAAAACGAAAAATGTCAGATAAATTGAGATGAAGGGAGTACTTTTAATTTATTTGATTGTGTAAATATTTTTTTGGGCGTCAGTACTGCACAAAACTTAAACCCTATTGTTTGACCACTGTTATTGAGATAATCTATGTTTTTCTTAAAAAAACAATTTAACAGGAAGCGTGTCAAAGTGGAGATGAATAAACTGTTTCATAGATTTTGAACCTCATTTAAAAAATTAAATATTATTTAAATATTATTTCCTTTAAATATTATTTAAATATTATTTCCTTTAATCTATGTAACAAATTTCCTTTAAAAAATTAAATATTATTTTCGAGACGACAAGTATACATAATGTCATTCTATAATTAAATTAACGAGAAGATAAGAATTTTTTTATGAATAATAATTAAAACTCGGATATCTATTTATACGATTAAAAATAACAGGAAATAATAACTTTATAAATATATTTCAATGCAAGTTATACAAAATAATTAATAAAAATAGAAGTATATTCTATAAAAAATTCCTCAAAGATTATCTATTTATATTATAAATGAATTTTAAATTATAATTTAGAATATTTCATTAATGACAACCAAAACAAGTTTATGTATTGACAATAGAGAATAAGAGACGTTTATGTATGGACAATAGAGAATAAGAGAGAAGTGAAACTTAAATATACATATATATATGTAAAAATAATAGGTTATGTGTGTGCGCGCGCACACATGCATATATATACATAATAAATATATACTTAATCCATGTAATATTAAACCATCTATCATAAAAAACAACATTAAATTGACACTAGAATATCAAATCATTCCACAAGAAAGCTGAATTTCTTCTCAGAACCTAATTAGCTAACACATACTCCAACCAGCAATGCTCTCCGCCGAGACAAATTTATCAATCCTCACTTTTTCACCAAACCTGTAAGAAAACCTCAAAACACCTTGAGATTGAGCACAACCCTTGTGCACAGGGCAAGTCATGATAGCACTGCCTCCATTGGGGTATGCATATTCATAAAGCTCCTTCATAGACATATGCACCTCCCCGATGTACCCATCACCGAGATTCCTCTTGCAATATAACTTTATAACAAACATGTCATTAGGGTATTGTATCATTGACTCGGAGATTGTATACTTCATGCTGAAGTTCCATGCCGGATTTATCTCCCCATGTTTGTCCGTTGGGGTCCGTTTTTCGGTGTTCGGATTGCTTCCAACGGAAACCCTAGCATGGACTTTCATCTTGAATAGCTTCCGAACATATTCAAGATCACTTGCTGATATTAATGTTATTTCAAATCTTCTGCACTCCATGTATATTGTAGGTATATTTTTGTGTTTATGAGGGTGTGTATACATAAATATTTAAAATATATATACTAGGTGACACTGATGATTGTGGGGTATAGACAGAAGAGACTTTGATTTTTTCTTTTGGACGGAGGAGACTTTTAAGGAAAAAACGAAGAAATGGCCTACGTCCTCATTAATGTTCATTCCGTTTCAATTTATGTGAACCATTTCATAGTATGAGGGTTAAATTTTATAACTTTGATCATAAAATTTGACATAGATAATTCAAGATTGTAAAAATAAAATTTATATATTTAGAAACTACATGAAAAGTACTATAAGTCTTGATAATTTATAATTCAAATAATTTAGAAAAAATATAAGAAAAATGTGATCAAATAGTCATCTCGTAGACTCCCCAAATAGTAATAGATTCAGATAAATTGAAACAGAGGGAGTATTTCGAGTTCTATTTTGTTTAATAAGTTTGTATTATATCCACCTTTGGGTGTGGGTTGATTAAATAATACTAAATAAAACAAGAGGGGAAAGAAGGAGTACAGAGTGTGTTATAGACTTGTCGTATAGTTATTACCTTATCCACACAATTACGTATTAGTACAATATTGTTTTGATTTTTAATTACTCATATACATTGATAGCGTGAAAATAATATGCGTCATCTCTGGGTTATTACCAATTATTCTACATTACTAATTGATTTTATTAAATAAAGTTACTTACTCTCACTTATTATGTTTCAATTTATGTGACACTTTTGGTTTTTTGAGAAGTTTGACTAATATTTTAAAATGTATTTTTTCAACATATTGACATGATAAAAATTGCAACTTATAGAATTTTTCTTATAGCTTTGAATATATAAATTTTAGTTTTAAAATATTACGTTGATCTAATCCAATTTGCTTTAAAAAATAATACACAAATTAAATTTCGAAAATCGAAAAATGTCACATAAATTGAAATGAAGGGAGTACTTTTAATTTATTTGATCGTGTAAATATTTTTTTGGGCGTCAGTACTACAAAAAACTTAAACTCTATTGTTTGACCACTGTTATTGAGATAATCTATGTTTTTCTTAAAAAAACAATTTAACAGGAAGCGTGTCAAAGTGAATGAAGATAAATAAACTGTTTCATACATTTTGAACCTCATTTAATGTAAAAATGCGTTGAAATGTTGCTTCTGTTATAAAACTATATAATTAGAAATAAACAAGAGAAGCAAACTAAAATAACTTTGTAGAGAGAATGGAGATATTGTATTATCACTTGTTGATGGTGTCCTAAATGAGAGGGTAAAGGTCTCTATTTATAGAAGACTTTTGCCCCTCAATCTTCAACATACAACTTGTGCAAATTGATTTACAATTTGCTACAACTAAGCCACAACTAAGATATAACTAATCTACAACTAAAAAGTACAACTAAGATATAACTTGTTACAACTAAGATACATCTTGCAAGTGCAAGTTGTATTTTATCACTTAATGTGCAAGTAGTATAATTTACACTTAATAATACATCTAAATATCTTGTAACATAGTTCATAACACTCCCCCTTGGATGTTTTATTAATAGATAATGTGTCTCGTTAAAACCTTACTAAAAAAAACCTGTGGGAAAAATTCTAGTGAATTAAAAAGAGTACACATATCTAGTAATACGCATTACTAGCTGTGTCGTTAAAAACCTTACTAGGAAAACCCAATGGGATAAAACCTTGGTTAAGGAAAAAAGAGTACAACATGTATTTCACTCCCCCTGATGGAAACATCAAGTAATGTCTCGGAGATGACGCATTCCACTCTGGTATATCAACTTCTTAAATGTTGAAGTTGGCAATGCCTTAGTGAACAAATCTGCTAAATTATCACTTGACTGAATCTATTGTACGTTGATATCACCATTCTTCTGGAGATCATGTGTGAAGAATAATTTTGGTGAAATATGCTTCGTTTTATCTCTTTTTATGAATCCTCCCCTTAATTGGGCTATGCACCCTGCATTATCTTCATATAAGATCGTAGGTACTTTGTCACATTTTAAATCACATTTTTCTCGAATGAGATGTATCATTGACCTCAGCCACACACATTCTCGGCTTGCTTCATGAATAGCTATTATTTCGGCATGATTTGATGAAATAGCCACAATAGATTGTTTTGTAGATCGCCAAGATATGGCAGTACCCCCATGATACGCCCAAATTACACCTTTAATATCAGGAGTAAGCGGTCGTTGTCAAATATAGAACCCAACAAGGTTGGGGTCGAATCCCACAGAGAATACGATGAAGAAGAATACTTAATAAGTGTAACACCCGACTGTTAGTCTATATTTTCAGGGGAAGGGTAATATAATAAAAGTTTGATTGTAGTTTGTTCATTAAAAACTGAGAATGGTTATAGAATGTAAACAATTGGTAAATGGGGCTAAGGTTTTGGTTCAAATGGATAGTAATACGATTGGGTATCAATTCAACTTATTTATATGCCTAGGTGCGTTAAGCCAAGGGTTACGTGATTCTTGCCAAAAGTTTTCCAACCAAATCAGCGATTTTCATCCTAGGCTTTTCCAAGCCCTAGAATGTTTCCTTTAACAGAACTCCCATGTAGCCTCAACTAGCTTTCCTATTCCTAGCTCAAGCTATTAGATGGATTTAATGACCCAAATTGTTGCTATTAACTCTTTTCCTAACCTCTACTTTCTTTTTCAAGCAAAGTAATGGTATTAAGGCACAAGTAATGTTGTACACCATCACAAGACATTAATGCTTGAAGAGCTAATAGAAAACACCACTAGCATATAAATGTAGTATGAATATGAAACCCAATCACATAACTAACACATTTGATCCCACAACCTTAGTTGGAGGATTAGCTACTAATATTCATTAAAGATAAAACAATCAAGTACAATGTATGCATAAATCTTACAGAGGTGTTGGATGGAGAAGATAACAAAAGCCAAAAGAATCTCTTAAATACTTCACCAACCAACAATAAATGAACTCCACCCAAGGTTTATGCTAAAAACTGCAGAATCATTGATCCAAAACCCTAGACAATCTATTTATAGCATGTCCAAAACGGGAACAATTTCCAGACAAAAATGCCCCTGTGCACCAGATGCGTCTCGCACATGGTGTCGCAAGTGCAACATGCGAGTCGCATGTTGCACCAAACCATCGCATGTGTGACAATCTTAATCGTCTGTTGAGCAGCATATGCGACATCATATGCGAGTCGCATGTGCAACATGCGACTCGCATATGGTGTCGCATGTGGTGTCACACATGGTTTCTTCTTTCGCCTCTTTCTGTCAGCAGATGCTGCATCACATGCGATTCGCAGGTAGCACATGCGACTCGCATGTGATGCCATTGTTCAGTTCAGCTGACTTTTTGGTTCGTTTTCCTTCATTTTGCTTCAAGTTACTTCCGGCACATGTTATTCTGCAAATTGTCACAAAAACACGAGAAACGACATCAAAAGTACTTGGGGATGTGCAAAAGACTAAGTAGTTGGTGTCGAATATCGCGTAATTTCACGACTCATCAACACCCCCAAACTTGTACTTTTGCTTGTCCTCAAGCATTTAAAACAGAACTACAACATATGCCAATTGCTAGGTACTACAATGATGATCGTGACCAGTCAAAACATAGTTATTGAAAATACGAGTTCCCCTCCCTCTTGTTGCGAGACGTGGTGCCTTTCCTCAAAAGGTGGGAATTAACCGGCTGCTGCACTTGATGACACAAGGTTACTCTATCTTTAAAAGAAACGGCTTCAAATGAAGCGTCAAGAAGTAATTCTTTCGTTGAGCCTAGTAATCCATATGCCCTCACAAAGAGACCAAAGAAAGTCCCACACACACATATTCACGAATAGCAACTGGGACAAAAGACGAATAAGGAGAGAACCACTCACACTCAGAAAAGAACAAGTACAAGTACAAAAAAAATGTGGTGCCATATGCTTGCCCTTTAAGTATTTCTCCACTAATGTAAACACACTTGTTCAAAATCAATTAGGACTTGCGGGTCATAGCTAAGGTTCGGGGTTACGGTGGGGTGAGATTTGGGTAAGAGTGACTTGACGTCTCCCTAAGCATTTTCGAGCACGCTCCCTTCACATAATCCGTACCTTTTTCAACATTTAAGCATTATCCGCCAATTCGTGACTCCTTTTGCCAATATCGTTATTGCTTCTCTAGTTTCCCCACTTATTCCTTTCATCACAACCATTATTCACACCCTTGCTTTCACTGCTAAATCTACGATTTGCATGAACATATGCACACCTTTCTTTTACACAAATATCTACATTTTTTTTTTACTAACACCCCCAAACTTATGCGTTTTCGCCTATTGTAGCGTATTCGATTTGCTTAGGGAGATAGGGTGCTGAAAAATGGGTAAACAAGGGCAAAAGGAATGGGGCCTGTCACAAGGTTGTAATGAAAGAAAAGAAAAACAAAGTTACGGCTCGAAATGGGTTAACTAGGATATCAATGCAATGGGTAGGAGTTTTTAGGTTTCGTGGCAGTCCAAAGACAGCCTAATATCCTTTTTCAAACAAGTGTAGTTTAGTATTTCGCCTTGAGATACTTTCCAGGCAAGTTCTAGATCACAATTATGCACAAGACTAGAACAATAACCTTTCACACACATGGCACATGGATTACTTTGCTAACTTCTAACTACTTCTCAACCCATCATTCTAGACTTGCACAACATTTGTGTGTCACCAAATGAGCCATGTTAGTGTTATTCCTCCCCTCTGAGTACATATGCAAGAATTTTGGGAGGGGTGTTATCAAAATACGATGGAAAAGCGAAACAAGAAAAATTTATTAACTGATCAACCATCACTATTATACTTGGCAATGAAAAAGTACAAGTGAACAAACTTAAACATGAGCTTATCCTAAAACGATAAAAACAAACATATACAATAAAAAAAAAAAAAAACATGCGTGAGCTGTCCTACCCCCAACAAAAGGAATAAGCAGTGTCCCCAATGCATCAAATGTAGTACAAGGGATGAGTAACTCACGATGGACGCTTGGCGTCCGATGGTGTCTGATCAGCAAGGAGGACCTCCAACGGAGGTACTATCAATGGGAGCGTCGCGGCATCACCCTCCCTCTCGGGTGTCAATATCTCAGGTCCCACAGACGGGGGCAGTCGTGTGTCAGCAGGAGGAGCGGTGGATGAACTGGCCTCACCCGCCCTCGGGGGTTGAGAGGCCCCCCTGGATTTTCTGCTCACCTCAAGGGACTGCTGCATGGCCACATATGTGTCTATCTCGTCTTCAGCGATACCAGCAGCTCGGGCGGAAGTACGTGCCTCCTCAACAGCTGGGTCAACCTCCAGCTCCTCATCAAACTCTTCCTCGCTTTCTTCCCCCTCTTCTTCCTCTTCTTCCTCAGTTTCTTCGTCCTCCCCAGCTGACTCTTCCACCCCTTTGTCCGAAGGCATGACAGGCGCTGTGGGCCCAGTGGAGAATAAGGAGGCACCGGATGGTAGAATGGGTGCACTGAGCTCAATGTCATGGGCTTTCAATACCCGAATGTCCTTCTTGACTTTAGCTAGGTCGGCCCGAATGGCAGGAAGACCGCCTTCACTGCCCCCCTCAATCTGTTCCAACCGACGATCAATGTGGCGAACATGCTCCTTAATTCTGTCCTGCTCTTTTCTAATATTTGTGATCGCCTGAGTGTAGGGTGCCATTGCTGCCTCAATCGCCTCCTTCACAAAATTGGGGAGCCGCTCAACCAACCAATTAACTTTAGCATCTGTTGCCCGGAGCACTCGCATACCCTCGGCAGACACTCCACGAGCTGCTGTGGTGGATGGCGGAACCGTATCAGCAGGAACTGTAGTGGAAGAACTCGGAGGGTCAGACCTCGGTGCTCGAGGGGCTGTGCTAGGAGTGGTCTCCTCATCATCGGTGGCCAAATCTTCGGACTCAATAATATGAGCATCAAGTGGTGTCCCCGAAGCTCTCGGCTCTGTGCTCACCCGCTTTCGCTTCCTAGTTCCCGGTTCCAATTTGGTGTAATCAATCATTTGATCAGCCGGTATATTCCTGTCCACCCGAGGAATATGACGAACCTCTGTCCGGCGGCATAATTCAGTAATCAAACAGGTAAAAGGGAGTGATGTGCTCTTCTGAGTGGACGAATTCTTGATGTGGTCTCGGATAATTTCCCCCACATTGACAAGATGGCCCGACATGAGCGAAGCAATGATAATACACTTTGCAATAGGTATGTTGGTGTTGTTCTTGGAAGGAATCACCCGCGATGATACGAGAGATAGCCAAAACTTTGCTTCGCGGTTGAAAGTGTTCTTCTCAATTGTGACCGATGGATCTAGCCATGGTGGAGTCCCAGAGGCAATTATTGAAGCAGCCCACTCTCGATGCTCCTCCGGGTTCTCCATCTTCAATTCATATTCCGAACTTACCGGAGGCCATCCTTCAACAGGGTCTGTTTCGCGGCGTTGCTCATATAGAATGGATGTTATGGTATTGGCAGCACAATCAATCTCTTTCCCCCGAACCGGAACCCAACACAAATGTTCCAAGTTTTTCTTTGGTTGGCGGCGCGACTTCTTCGCATTTAATGTGGCTGCATAAGCTGCGTAGAATTCCATTACTAGGGTCGGGCAGTATGTAGCGGGTTGCATGAAATAAGTCCATCTCAAGGTCTCCAGCTTGCGAATGATTCCCGGACATTGGTCGTGCAGCCCCTGTAGAGTGACTCTCTTTTCAACAATGAGGCCCCGGACTGGATTCCCATCGGGCTTAACTGTGTTCCAAGTCTTATATAGTTCCCTAGATCCAGGCACGGTAAACCGTTGCTCTATTGCTTCCCTCCGTTGACCTCTGGTTACAGCATCCTCGGGTGCAGGAGAGGAGGCCCCATGTGTCCCCTCTTCAGACTGGGGGACGGGATCAGCAGGTGCCTTGTCTTTTCGTCTGCGTGTTGCTCGTTTTCCTCCACCTTGAGGTTGATTTGAACGAGCCATCCTGCACAACATACAAAAATATACCCATTATTTATGGTGTTCCTTTAACAACGATAAAGAAACAATTTTTTTTTTACGGTGGCACCACATGCGAATCACTACATGCGAGTCACATGTGTGATATGCGACTCGCATATGGTGTCGCATATGATGACAGTGAGATCACCACTTGTGAGTGTCTCACTGTCACCACATGCTGCAGCATATGCGATTCGCATGTGCAACATGCGCATCGCATATGATGCTCGCATGTGAGTCACTCGAGTTTTTTTTTTTTTTTTTTTTTAACACAGATGCACACAAACAAAACAAAATATGTTTAAGTAACTTTTTCCGTTAATATCGTTTTCCCCCGTCTATCATTGGAAAAATTCTATTAAATTACTCACACACATCTATATTCGATGATTGTTCTTCACAACAGACAATGACACTTTGTAATCCAAAAGGCATCACGGGTCCTACTTCACAGGTAAGGTGCCATGGGTACTTAAGAATTCCCCATTTTGGCGAACGATCATATTTCTGCACCATTCAAGCATTCAAAGGGTCATTTAGGCATTTAATCACATGAGTTGAGAGCGAGCCTAAACTAACAATTCTTACAACAACTGGGTACTCAAGAATTCCCCAGTCATTATCTCATTCGTCATTAACAACCAATTCCTAGATGGATTACACAATCATGGGTACTCAAGAATTCCCCATTTTTCATCAATTCTTAATCAACCCACAAAATCACATAAAATAGATCTACCCGACTAACTAAATACAACGAGTGGTACGGTACTACGGCATGATAATGACATGGAATTGAGCAAGTAGTAAGTACCCACTAATTACAGGAGCGAAAAGTCGGCATACCTTGAAAGTTAATGAAAGTAGGAGACCTTGAAATCCTTTGTTTTCAGGGGAAAAGAAGTAAATACCAGTCAGGATTTAGGGAGGTGATTAAAGATGATTAGAGTGAAATGGAATTATGAGATGATGTAGGGGAGAAGAAGGAATGGGAGGAGAGGGAATCGTGAAGTTGTAACTGAAGATGAACGGTTACCTTATTTTATTTTAAACAAAACGTTTCCGCCGGGTCGGGTCGACCCGCGAACTTTCACCTACCTGCACAACATGCGACTCGCACATGATGTCGCATGTGTGACATACGAGTCGCATGTCGTGACACTCCATCGCATATGATGACAGAAACTTTTGTTCTCAATGACTGAATTTTGGCATCAGATGCGAGACGCATTTGCCATGGCAGACACCACATGCGATTCGCATGTGGTGTCAGTTGGCATTTTTCCAATTCTTCTTCTTTGTGCACACTTTATTCCTACACACTTGGACACACATCAAAACATCGTAAAAGAACAATAAACACATGAAAATGAAACTTGGGTTGCCTCCCAAGAAGCGCTTGATTTTACGTCGCAGCACGACGTTGATACCTGTTTAGCCCTTTTATGGCTCGTTGAGGATGAAGACCTCGATAATCTTTGCTTCATTCTGAGATCCCCAGTAATGTTTCACCCTTTGCCCATTCACTTTGATTTTATTACCACTTGGGCAAACAAGTTCAATGGCTCCAGATGGGAACACTTGCGTGATTTCAAACGGGCCAGACCATTTGGATTTCAACTTCCCGGGAAACAACCGGAGCCTGGAGTTAAACAACAATACCCGATCTCCGATGTTGAACTCTCTTTGCAAGATCTTCTTGTCATGGAAGTGTTTCATGCGGGCCTTGTAGAGTGAAGAGCTCGCATATGCCTTTAGTCGAAATTCATCGAGTTTGTTCATCTGCTCCAACCTCAAGTTTGAGGCATCACCCCATTCTAGATTCAACTTTTTCAAGGCCCACAATGCCTTATGTTCGAGTTCCACCGGAAGATGACAGGCTTTTCCAAATACCAGTTGATATGGGGACATGTCAATTGGTGTCTTGTAGGCTTCTTCGGTATGCCCATAGGGCATCATCCAATTTCCTTGACCAATCAGTCCGGTTAGCATTCACTGTTTTGGAAATGATGCTCTTAATTTCTCTATTTGAGACCTCAACTTGGCCACTTGTTTGGGGATGATACGGGGTGGCCACTTTATGCTTGACCCCATACTTCTCAAGAAGAGTCTTGAATAATCGATTGCAGAAATGAGAGCCCCCGTCACTAATGATTGCCCTTGGAGTTCCGAACCTTGAGAAGATAACCCTTTTCAAAAATGCAGTGACACTTCTTCCTTCATTGTTGGGGAGCGCGACGGCTTCCACCCATTTGGATACATAGTCTACTGCCACAAGAATGTACCTGTTACTGTAGGAGCTTACAAATGGACCCATAAAATCAATGCCCCATACATCGAACAATTCAACTTCGAGAATCGGTGTCATTGGTAGCTCATGCCTTCTTGATATTCCCCCATGCCTTTGACATTGATTACAAGCTTTCACAAAGTCATGAGCATCTTGATGGATTGTCGGCCAATAAAAACCACTTTGAAAAACCTTAGCCGCCGTTCTTGAGCTACTATGATGTCCACCCACCGGTGATGAGTGACAAGCTTCGATGATGGGCATCATTTCTACTTCGGGTATGCACCTCCTTATGATGTTGTCGGCGCAAACCCTGAATAGATATGGCTCGTCCCAATAGAATTTCCGGGCATCACTCAAAAACTTCTTCTTTTGGTGGAAGCTCAAATCCACTGGCATAATGTCGCTTGCATGGAAGTTAGCAAAATCGGCATACCAAGGGATCATGTCATGCGACCCCGCCATTACTTGCTCATCCGGAAATGACTCATTGATTTCTAGGCCGTCCAATGTACGCCCACCTTCTTCAAGACGAGACAAGTGATCCGCCACTTGATTCTCACACCCTTTTCTATCTTTGACTTCAAAGTCAAACTCTTGCAAGAGAAGGACCCAACGTATCAACCTCGGTTTTGCATCTTTCTTTGTCATGAGGTAACGTAAGGCTGCGTGATCGGTGTGAACAATCACATGGGTACCCAACAAGTAAGCCCGGAACTTCTCGAAGGCAAACACAATAGCTAGCAACTCTTGTTCTGTGACAGTGTAATTCATTTGGGCACTGTTCAGAGTCTTGCTTGCGTAGTAAATTGGGTGAAAAATCTTATCTCGCTTCTAGCCAAGAATAGCCCCCATAGCAAAGCCACTTGCATCACACATCAGCTCAAAGGGTTGAGACCAGTCCGGGGCAATGATGATAGGAGCCGATGTGAGTCTCTCTTTCAAAACCTCAAATGCCTTCAAACAAGAATCATCAAATACGAACTTCGACTCCTTCTCCAACAACTTGCATAGAGGGTTGGCTATTTTTGAGAAATCCTTGACAAATCTTCTATAAAACCCAGCATGCCCAAGGAAGCTACGAACACCTTTAACGGAAATTGGAGGGGGAAGCTTAACAATAACCTCAATTTTAACTTGATCAACTTCAAGCCCCTTTTCCGAAATCTTGTGCCCCAAGACGATGCCTTCTCTAACCATGAAGAGGCACTTCTCCCAATTTAGAACCAAATTTGTCTCTTCACATCGTTTCAATACTTGGGCAAGATTCTGCAGGCATTCATCAAATGAATCCCCAACTACGGAAAAGTCATCCATGAAGATTTTAATGGATTCCTCAACCATATCGGAGAAAATAGACATCATGCAACGTTGAAATGTTGCGGGTGCATTACATAACCCAAAAGGCATTCTCTTGAAAGCAAAGGTCCCATAAGGACACGTGAAGGTAGTTTTCTCTTGGTCCTCGGGAGCAATGGTGATCTGGTTGTACCCGGAATACCCATCAAGGAAGCAATAATAACCTCTACCCGCAAGCCTATCAAGCATTTGATCCATGAATGGCATTGGGAAGTGATCCTTTTTGGTCCACTTATTTAGCTTCCGATAATCCATGCAAACACGCCATCCGGTAACCTTGCGAGTGGGAATCAACTCATTTTTATCATTTGCAACCACGGTGATCCCACCTTTTTTTGGTACGCATTGAACCGGACTCACCCATGAGCTATCCGAAATGGGGTACACAACCCCGGCATCTAACCACTTGATTATCTTAACTTTTACGACCTCTTGCATGGGAGGATTTAACCTCCTTTGATGTTCAACGCTTAGCTCACAGTCTTCGTCAAGCTGAATTTTATGTGTACAAATACCGGGTGGAATCCCTTGAATATCCGCAATACTCCACCCGATAGCTTTTTTGTATCTTCTCAAGATCACCATCAACCTCTCTCTTTGCTCATCCGTCAACCGGGCAGAAATAATCACAGGCAATGTGTTGTTGAGTCCAAGAAACTCATACCTCAAATGTGAAGGAAGAGGTTTGAGTTCCAAAGTAGGAGGCTCAATAATTGAAGGTTTTGCAGGAGGAGCTGCTCGGTTTTCCAAGTCAAGATCGAGTTTCTTTGGATTGAGGTGATAAGACCCCATTCCAATCAGTGCATTGACCATCTCCTCAAATTCTTTTTCGTCATCCCATTCATAATTCATTATCACCGCCGCCAACATATCACCTATATGCTCTTGTTCTATGGTTGTCTCCATTGCTTCATCAATTGTGTCAATAACCGACACAACACTCATATCCGCCGGTTGTTTCATTGACTTGCAAATATGGAAAGTGATCTCTTCATCATTCATTCTAAATTTCAGATCACCTCTTTCCACATCCACGAGGGCACGCCCTGTGGCTAAGAATGGTCTTCCCAAGATAATGGGAACTTCAAAGTCAACTTCACAATCCAAGATCACAAAATCGGCCGGAAAAATAAATTTATCCACCCTTACAAGCACATCATAAAGAATACCAATGGGCCTCTTTACGGTTCTATCCGCCATAAGTAATCTCATCGTGGTAGGACGGGGGGTGCCCAATCCCAACTTGTTGAATATAGAAAGCGGCATCAAATTGATGCTTGCTCCAAGATCACATAAAGCTTTAGCAAACTTGTAATTACCGATGGTGCATGGAATTGTGAATGCTCTGGGATCTTCTTTTTTGTGCACCAAAGCTTTGGTGACGATTGCGCTACAATGATGAGTGCCCCCCAATGTTTCACTGCCAGGGTTTCTTCTTTTGGTCACAATATCCTTCATGAACTTCGCATAACCGGGCATTTGTTCAAGTGCCTCAACCAATGGAATATTTATTGAGAGCTCCTTTAATCGATCTATGAACTTGAGAACTTTCCATCTTCCGCTTTCTTTGCCAATCGTTGGGGAAAAGGAGGGGGAGGCCTCATAACGGGCGGTGAAGCCCTTGGTACCTCCTCCGCCGCTTTCTTGCTTTCCGAGGCATCATTAATTTCCGGGAGGTCCTTGTCAGTGATGGGTTCTTCAACCATTTTATCTTCATCACCCAGCACATTCCCTTTCACCGACACACTTTCCCCAACTGTTCTTCCACTCCTGGTAGTAATTGCGTTGCATTTATGGTCACCATCGTTCCTTGGGTTTGCAACTTTGTCACTAGGGAGTGAGCCTTTCTGCCTTTGGTTTAGGATTGCAGAGATTTGGCCAAGTTGAGACTCCAATTGTTTAATGGAGGTAGAGTGTGAACTAACAATTTGACCCATGGATTTGACCTCATCTCTTGTCTCCTTGCAGAAGGTGTCGGTGGATTCCACTTTTGTCAATACCCTTGACAACATCTCTTCAATTTTTGAATTAGCGGAGTCACTGTTGGGCGGTTGACCAACGATTGGTTGATTTCCCTTTGGAGGGACGTACGGATTTGTGCTCCGATGATTGTTGTAATTGTTGTTGTAACCCCCTTGATTGTTGTCACGATTATCTCTCCAATTAGAGTGACCTTGTTCTCTGTTCCAACCTTGATTCCCTTGACCTTGCCGCCAAGATCCTTGATTTGAACCTTGGTAGTTCGGACGGGAACCCTCCCTCAGATTGTTAACATAACTTGCCTCCTCATCATACATTTGGAAGCATTACTCATCCGGAGGAACCCCTTCACAGGTTTCTACAGCGTTCACCTTTTTGCTTCCACCACCCATGACATGTTTTGTCAGAAGGTCCATTTGGGTGACCAGTTTTGCCATGGATTCATCTCTCTCTTCCTCCTTCTTGATCATCTCACGAGTGAGCACATGTTTGGAGGAACTTCCTCCACCTACTTCCGAATCTCTGGTGTGCCATGCTTCATTAGTCTCGGTCAATTTATCCAGCAATTCACAAACGGTGGCATAAGAGTTATCCATAAGAGACCCCTCTGCAATGTTGTTCGCCACTGATTTGTTGACCGCATCTAAAGATCTATAAAATGTCTATAGAAGCACACCATCGGGCAAACTATGTTTGGGACAGCTTTTGACTTTCTTTTTAAAACGCGTCCAAGTTTCATGGAGAGCCTCATCCGGAAGTTGACGAAAGTTGTTGATTTCGTCACGGAGTTGTAACATCCGCGATGGAGGGAAAAACTTCTTGAGGAATGATTCGGTCAGTTCCTCCCAAGTAGTGATGGATCCGGAAGGAAGATCATCTAGTCAAGCTGTGGCTTCCCCCGTTAGAGAGTACGGGAAGAGCCGTAGCCTGACTGCTTCCATTGAAACGCCCGGATGCACATTGGTAGAACAGACCCCAAGAAAATTTCTAAGGTGCCTATTCGGGTCCTCTTTGGGTAGACCTCCGAACAGGCCCTTAGTGTTGAGCAGGTGCAGCATTGTGTTGGTTATAAGGAAACTCGAGTTTCCAATCAAAGGCGGGGGCTGAATTGCAGCTGCATAGCCTGCCCCCGCAGCTTCTTCACCAACCGCTACTGGTGGATTTTGGACAGGCATACCATCCTCATCCATATTGCCTGCACAACAAACAACAACAAAAAGGAAATAAGAAAAGAAATAAAGACTAAAAGTAAAGTTTTACACTAATTAGTAAATTTCTAGACCCAACTCCCCGGCAACGGCGCCAAAATTTGATACGCCCAAATTACACCTTTAATATCAGGAGTAAGCGGTCATTGTCAAATATAGAACCCAACAAGGTTGGGGTCGAATCCCACAGAGAATACGATGAAGAAGAATACTTAATAAGTGTAACACCCGACTGTTAGTCTATATTTTCAGGGGAAGGGTAATATAATAAAAGTTTGATTGTAGTTTGTTCATTAAAAACTGAGAATGGTTATAGAATGTAAACAATTGGTAAATGGGGCTAAGGTTTTGGTTCAAATGGAGAGTAATACGATTGGGTATCAATTCAACTTATTTATATGCCTAGGTGCGTTAAGCCAAGGGTTACGTGATTCTTGCCAAAAGTTTTCCAACCAAATCAGCAATTTTCATCCTAGGCTTTTCCAAGCCCTAGAATGTTTCCTTTAACAGAACTCCCATGTAGCCTCAACTAGCTTTCCTATTCCTAGCTCAAGCTATTAGATGGATTTAATGACCCAAATTGTTGCTATTAACTCTTTTCCTAACCTCTACTTTCTTTTTCAAGCAAAGTAATGGTATTAAGGCACAAGTAATGTTGTACACCATCACAAGACATTAATGCTTGAAGAGCTAATAGAAAACACCACTAGCATATAAATGTAGTATGAATATGAAACCCAATCACATAACTAACACATTTGATCCCACAACCTTAGTTGGAGGATTAGCTACTAATATTCATTAAAGATAAAGCAATCAAGTACAATGTATGCATAAATCTTACAGAGGTGTTGGATGGAGAAGATAACAAAAGCCAAAAGAATCTCTTAAATACTTCACCAACCAACAATAAATGAACTCCACCCAAGGTTTATGCTAAAAACTGCAGAATCATTGATCCAAAACCCTAGACAATCTATTTATAGCATGTCCAAAACGGGAACAATTTCCAGACAAAAATGCCCCTGTGCACCAGATGCGTCTCGCACATGGTGTCGCAAGTGCAACATGCGAGTCGCATGTTGCACCAAACCATCGCATGTGTGACAATCTTAATCGTCTGTTGAGCAGCATATGCGACATCATATGCGAGTCGCATGTGCAACATGCGACTCGCATATGGTGTCGCATGTGGTGTCACACATGGTTTCTTCTTTCGCCTCTTTCTGTCAGCAGATGCTGCATCACATGCGATTCGCAGGTAGCACATGCGACTCGCATGTGATGCCATTGTTCAGTTCAGCTGACTTTTTGGTTCGTTTTCCTTCATTTTGCTTTAAGTTACTTCCGGCACATGTTATTCTGCAAATTGTCACAAAAACACGAGAAACGACATCAAAAGTACTTAGGGATGTGCAAAAGACTAAGTAGTTGGTGTCGAATATCGCGTAATTTCAGGACTCATCACCCCACATGTAAACACATAGCCTATTTGAGATCGAACTTTGTGTGGGTCAGATTAATACTCTGCATCGTCATAACCAACAAGATCGGGACTGCAATTGTTGGAATAAAACAAGCCCATATCAGTAGTCTCTTTTAGATACCGCAGTATGTGTTTGATTCCGTTCCAGTGTCTCCTGGTTGGAGCAGAGCTATATCTTGCTAACAGATTGACTGAAAATGCTATGTCAGGCCTTATAGTATTAGCAAGATACATTAGTGCACCAATCGCACTAAGATATGGTACTTCAAGACCAAGAATCTCTTCATTCTTTTCTTGAGGTCGGAACGGGTCCTTATTCACATCAAGTGATCGGACAGAGTACTTAATGGATATGCTTCATTCATGTAGAATCGTTTCAACAACTTTTCTGTATAGGCAGATTGATGGACAAAGATACCGTTTCTCAAAATGTTCAATTTGCAAACCAAGACATAATTTTGTCTTTCCAAGATATTTCATCTCAAATTCTTTCTTTAAATAATCAATTGCCTTTTGAAGCTCTGCTGGAGTTCCAATAAGGTTTATGTCGTCAACATAAACAGCAAGTACAACGAACCCCGATGTTGTTTTCTTTGTAAAAACACATGTGCAAATGGCATCATTTATATAATCTTCCTTCGATAAATACTCACTAAGGCGGTTATACCACATGCGTCCTGATTGCTTCAAACCATACAATGATTTTTGCAATCTGATTGAGTATATTTCCCGAGACTTTGAACTATATGCTTCAGGCATCTTAAATCCTTCAGGGATTTTCATATATATATATATATATATATATATATATATATATATATATATATATATATATATATATATATATATATATATATATATATATATATATATATATATATATATATATATATATATATATATATATATATATATATATATATCTCACTATCAAGTGATCCATAAAGATAGGTTGTAACCACATCCATCAAATGCATCTCAACTTTCTCATAGACAGCGAAACTAATAAGATAATGTAATGTTATCGCATCCATAACCGGTGAGTATGTCTCTTCATAATCGACACCAGGTCTTTGTGAAAAACCTTTTGCTACAAGGCGTGTCTTGTATCTTTGTATTTCATTTTTCTCATTTCTTTTACGCACAAAAACCCATTTATAACCAACAGGTTTAATACCCTTAGGTGTTTGGACTACAGGTCCAAAAACTTCGCGTTTGGCAAGAGAATTCAACTCTGATTTAATTGCTTCTTGCCACTTTGGCCAATCGCATCTTTGTCGACATTCTCCAATGGATTGAGGTTCAAGATCCTCACGATCTTGCATAATTCTTGTTGCAACATTATATGCAAAGACATAATCCACCACTATTTTTGATCGATTCAAATTTTTTCCATCATCAATTGGATTTATTGATAGTTCCTCATTTTCTTGAGTCTCAGGCTCATTGATCTCTTCAAGAATCATAGGATTACTCAAATCTTGAATTCCTTTATGAGATTCTTTCGTAGTGTCATCTTGTTCATTGGTTTTTCGTTTTCTGGGATTTCGATCCTTAGAATCCAATGGTCTACCATGCTTCAGGCGTGCTTTGGACTCATTAGCTACGACACTAGTAGATGATCCTACAGGGACATTAATCCGAACTGGGACATTCTCTGCAGGTATATGTGATTTGGTAATTCTTTTCAAATCTGTAAATGCGTCTGGCATTTGATTTCCTATTTTCTGCAAGTGAATAATCTTTTGAACCTCTTGCTCACAAATAGAAGCACGTGGATCAAAATAAGACAATTATGGATTATTCCACAAAATTTCTCTTCTGATTTCACTATTTTCTCCCCCTAATTTTGGGAAAAGTGTCTCATCAAATTGACAATCTGCAAATCGAGCATTGAACAAATCTCCCGTCAATGGTTCAAGGTAGAGAATAATGGAGGTTGATTCAAACTCAACATATATTTCTAACCTTCTTTGGGGACCCGTCTTAGTACGATGTGGTGGTGCTACAGGCACATATACAGCACATCCAAAAATTCTTAGATGGGATATTTTAGGTTCTTGACCCAGAACTAATTGCAATGATGAGAATTTATGAAAATTTGTCGGTCTGAGACGAACAAGTGTTGCTGCATGCAAAACTGCATGACCCCAAACAGAAGTGGGCAACCTTGTTTTCATAAGTAATGGTTTTGCTATCAACTGCAGACGTTTAATTAATGATTCAACAAAACCATTTTGAGTGTGAACATGAGCTACAGGATGTTCAACTTTTATCCTAATGGATAAAAAATAATCATTAAATGCTTGGGATAAAAACTTAGCAGCATTGTCAAGGCGAATAGACTTGATCTGATTATCAGGAAACTGTGCCCATAATCGAATTTGTGCCAATAATTTTGCAAACGCCAGGTTGCGAGATGACAGTAGGCACACATGAGACCATCTAGAAGAAGCATCTATTAAGACCATAAAATATCTAAACGACCAACTAGGTGGGTGAATAGGTCCACAAATATCCCCATGTATACGTTCCAAAAATGTTGGGGACTCAATCCCAACTTTTGTTTGTGATGGCCTAATAATCAACTTGCCTTGATAATAGGCAGTACAAGAAAATTCATCATTTGAAAGAATCTTCAGGTTCTTTAATGGATGCCTATTTGAATTTTCTATAATTCGCCTCATCATTATAGATCCGGGATGTCCTAGTCGATCATGCCAAAGTACGAAAGTATTAGAATTAGTAAAATTCAAGGTTACAATAGCATGTGACTCAATTGCACTAATTTTTGTCCAATATAAGCCAGAAGATAAAGCAGGGAACTTTTCTATAACATATTTCTGGCCCGAGACATTCTTGGTGATACCAAGATATTCAAGATTCATCCATTGTCTTAATATGATATCCATTTTGGCGGATATCTTTAAAACTTAATAAATTCCTTTGGGACTTAGGATAGAACATAGCATCGTTTATAATGAGTTTTGTTCCCTTAGGAAAATTTACGATGGCTCTTTCGGAGCCTTCAATCAAATTAGTACTACCAGAAATCGTAGTAACATTTATCTTGCCCATGAGTAAATGAGAAAAATATTTCTTGTCTTTGAATATCGTGTGCGTTGTAGCTGAATCAATCAAACAAATGCCTTCACAATTGAATTTTAATTCAAACTCATTTTGAGAGATATCCATATCTTCAAATGACATATATAAATAAAAAGTAATAGTAAATATTACTACTATCATTTAAAAACCAAAATGTTTAACATATAAAAACGGGAATAGACTAGTACTTCGATTACATGATCTATTACTACTATGATAAAAACGGAAATAAGCATGAAAATGGAAATAGACTAGTACTATGATTACATGATCTTTGTTTGCTTACTACTGCGAATTAGCAAAAACCAAAATTAAGCAAATCAATCATTCTTAACAATAGATCCATCACCAATCAAGTGATCTATTTTTTCTTCAGGGTGCTCAAAAAAATTGGCAACATCCAAGTGAGTAATATCAACTTGATCTTCAGAGATAAAATTAGCTTCAAGATTTTTCTCTTTCCTTTTCATTGATGCTTGATAAAGCTCAACCAAGTGTTTTGGCGTCCGACATGTACGTGACCAGTGTCCACTTCCACCACAACGATAGCATTTATTTTCTGAGTCACGTGTTTGTGGCACTTCATGCCCCTCATCCTTCTTTTTCCCCTTTTGGTAGTAATTTTTCTTTGAAGAATGATTAATGCCAGGGAAATTATTTCTTCCTTGACCATTATCACAACTACGACCACGACCAGTATCACTACCGCGACCATAACCACGACCGGGGCCTTTTCCACACCTAGAGTAGTGGGCATACACCTCATTCACTTCAGGGAAAGGTGCAGCGTCAGTAGGTCGATTCTCGTGATTTTTCATCAGCAAATCGTTATTTTGTTTAGCCATAAGAAGATGAGCAATCAAATCACAATACTTTGTGAAACCTTTCTTTCGATATTGTTGTTGCAGGAGCACATTCGAGGCATGAAAAGTGGAGAACGTCTTTTCCAGCTTATCAGAATCACTAATTGTATCTCCACATAGTGTCAATATAGAAGTAATTCTGAACATCTCAGAGTTATACTTCATAACTGATTTGAAATCTTGTAGCCTTAGATTGATCCATTCATGTTGTGCTTTTGGGAGGAAGACCATCTTCAGGTGGTCATACCTTTCTTTCAAGTTTTTCCATAAAATGAGCGGATCCTTAATAGTAAGATATTGAATCTTTAGGTCCTCATCAAGGTGATGACGCAAGAATATCATAGCCTTGGAATTTTCTTGGTTGGATGCTTTATTTTTTTCTTTAATGGTGTCTCCAAGACTCATAGCATCCAGATGGATTTCAGCATCTAGCACCCATGATAGATAATTCTTGTCCGAAATATCAAGGGCAACGAACTCAAATTTTGTAAGGTTAGCCATAAATAAAGAGAATAAAAATAATACCTTAGCTTTCAAAAAATTTCTTAAGGTGGCAGAGTCTCGTGCTGATAACGTGTTATAAAACTATATAATTGGAAATAAACAAGAGAAGCAAACTAAAATAACTTTGTAGAGAGAAAGGAAATATTGTATTATCACTTGTTGATGGTGTCCTAAATGAGAGGGCAAAGGTCTCTATTTATAGAAGAGTTTTGGCCCTCAATCTTTAACATGCAACTTGTGCAAATTGATTTACAATTTGCTACAACTAAGCTACAACTAAGATATAACTAATCTACAACTAAAAAGTACAACTAAGATATAACTTGCTACAACTAAGATACATCTTGCAAGTGCAAGTTGTATTTTATCACTTAATGTGCAAGTGGTATAATTTACACTTAATAATACATCCAAATATTTTGTAACATAGTTCATAATAGCTTCTTTATAAAAGAAATCTAGAAAGTATAGAGAATATATAATTCCCCAACTTTGCTTTAAAAATTAAATTCTCCCCTCAACTTTGAACAATAGTCATTCTCCCCCCATTTATCCTAATTAACTTTTTTCAATTCCTATTCTACCCTTACATTATCAACTTGTCCTTTTTTTTCTTTTACTTCTTTAAAACCATATTATTATTTTTTATCTCTTTAATCTATGTAACAAATTTCCTTTAAAAAATTAAATATTATTTTTGAGACGACAAGTATACATAATGTCATTCTATAATTAAATAAATGAGAAGAATAAGAATTTTTTTCTTAATAATAATCAAAACTCTGATATATATTTATACAGGTAATAATAACTTTATAAATATATTTCAATGGAGGTTATACATAATAGTTAATAAAAATAGAAGTATATTCTATAACAAATTCCTAAAATATTATCTATTTATATTATAAATGAATTTTAAATTTTAATTTAGAATATTTCACTAATGACAACCAAAACACGTTTATATATTGACAATAGAGAATAAGAGAGAAGTGAAACTTAAATATACATATACATATATATGTAAAAATAATAGGTAATGTGTGTGTGTGTGCACACACACACGCATATACATACATAATATATACTTAATCCATGTAATATTAAACTATCAATCATAAAAAGTAACATTAAATTTAGTGATAAATTTATAAAAGGATTATTCTACTTATAATATGAATTTAAGTAAAAATTTATACATACCTAGGTTAAAAAGAATTATATAATATAAAAATGTATTACATAGATGGAAGATTGAAAACGGCAAGGGTAGAATAGACATTGCATAGAATAAAGGGGTAGAATACCTATTATTCATAGTTGAGGGGGAGGGGGGTTGATTTTTAAAGTAAAGTTGGGGGTGGTCATCCTCGTAAGAAATTGACAATGATTTCAGTTAACACAACTAAATGGAGAATTAATTTAAGATTGGTGAAGAAATTAGTACAATAAAAGAGATAAGAATACAGTGTTACTGAAGGATTTATGGTCAATGATTAAAGAAATGTTTAAGACGAACGAATTGTGATAAGATGCAGGATGGGTAGTTGAAATGAACTTTTCAAATATTAAATGGCAGCTATTTTCAAATATGCATATTTTCCACAATTGAAACTTCCATGTGACACTTGTGAGGTTGGAATAGATTATTGTATGACTACTAAGTAGTTGTTGTGTGAGTCTGAATCCGTCAAATGAAAGGTAGGAAAATGATAAGTGAAAAAAATTTATAAGAGAGAGAAAGGGTGGGCAAAACAACATTACTTGTGGGACCCGAAATTTCACTTGTCAAGCAATGGGTGGAGCCTCACACAACTTTTGTTGGTTGAGCCTTACCACCATAAAATTTTTCCAAGAGGTCTTGAATACTCTCATGTTTGATCGATTGGTCTAAATATTTTGGAAAATACTTTGGCTAGAAAAACAAGTTACTTGAATTAAGAAAATACTTTTCTAGTGAAAGTAGGGAGAACAAGTTTTATAAATAGCATTTTACGTTGATTATCTCCTTCCATCCCTACCGCCACCCTTAGAGGATTTAGGGATCAAGATGACGAGAAAGAAGAGGGTCGTGGGTGACCGGCCTAGGATCAGATGGGGGAGTTTGACCATGACTAGTGCTCTGGAGATGGGCGAGAAATTGAAGGCTGTAGGGGCATGGGATAGTAGTGGGGATGCGACCAGTATGTGGGATAGAACGGCTAGTTGCATTAGGGCAGTAGGTAGGGAAGTGCTGGGGGTCTCGACAGGTAGTCGTGGTGGGCATCGAGAGGATTGGTGGTGGAATGGAGAAGTGCAAGGGAAGGTGGAAGCAAAGAAGGTGGCGTATGCGAAGTTGATAGAAAGCAAGGATGAGGTGGAGTAGTGGACGAATAGGGAACTTTATAAGATGGCGAGGAAGGAGGCAAGGTTGGCGGTTTCGATGGCAAAAACAGCATCTTTTGAACGTCTTTATGCTGACCTAGAGGAAAAAAGGCGGGGATAAGAAATTGTTCAGGCTAGCCAAGGCGAGGGAGAGAAGGGCACGTGATTTGGATTAAGTGAAGTGCATCAAGGACGAGCATGGCAAAGTATTGGTCGAGGAGGCTCTCATTAGACGGAGATGGCAGTCATACTTCCACAAACTCTTGAATGAAGAAGGGGACAGAAATATTGTGTTGGGAGATTTAGAACATACATGGAGGCGTCGCGATTTTGGGTATTGCAGGAGTATTAAGGTTGAGGAGGTTAAGGGTGTTATTCGTAGGATACGTAAGGGAAGAGCGACCGGACCTGACGAGATTCTTGGGGAATTTTGAAATATTACGGGCTCGGCAGGTTTGGAGTGGCTGACTAGGTTGTTTAATGTCATCTTTAAGAAGGTAATGATGCCCAAAGAACGGAGGTCGAGTGTAATGATCCCTCTATACAAGAACAAGGGCGATATCCAGAGTTGCAATAACTATAGAGGTATCAAGCTGCTAAGCCATACTATGAAAGTGTGGGAAAGGGTGGTGGAGATGAGGGTGAGGAGAGGCATATCTATTTCAGAGAACCAGTTCGGATTCATGTCGGGACGCTCGGCTACAGAAGCCATCCATCTTGTAAGGAGACTGGTGGAGCAGTATAGGGAGAGGAAGAGGGACTTACACATGGTATTCATCGACCTAGAAAAGTCTTATGGCAAAGTTCCAAGGGAGATCCTATGGAGATGCTTGGAGGCTAAAGGTGTACATGTGGCATACATTAGGGTGATCAAGGACATGTATGAGGGAGCCAAGACCAGAGTAAGGACAGTAGGAGGAGACTCAAAGCACTTCCCAATTGTGATGGGGTTGCATCAAGGATCAGCTCTTAGTCCGTTTTTATTTGTCTTGGTGATGGATGGATTGACGCGACAAATTCAAGGTGAGGTGTCATGGTGTATGCTTTTCGCGGATGACATAGTCCTGATCGACGAGACTCGTAGCGGAGTTAACGCTAAGCTGGAGGGTTGGAGATAGACTTTGGAGTCTAAAGGGTTCAAGCTAAGTAGAACCAAGACAGAGTACTTAGAGTGCAAGTTCAATGAAGCACCTCAGGAGACTGGCGTGGAAGTGAGGCTTGGTACCCAGGTCATCCAGAAGAAAAGTAGTTTCAAGTATCTTGGGTCTATTATACAAGGCAGCGGGGAGATTGACGATGATGTCACACATCGTATTGGGGCAGGGTGGATGAAATAGAGGCTCACTTCCGGAGTGCTATGTGATAAGAAGGTGCCACCACAACTTAAGGGCAAGTTCTACGAAGTGGTGGTTAGACTGACTATGTTGTATGGGGCGGAGTGTTGGCCAGTTAAGATCTCTCACATTCAAAAGATGAAAGTTGTCGAGATGAGAATGTTGAGATGGATGTGTGGGCACACCAGGAGTGATAGGATTAGGAATGAGGCTATCCGGGACAAGGTGAGAGTGGCCTCGGTAGAAGACAAGATGCGAGAATCGAGAATGAGATGGTTTGGGCATGTGAAGAGGAGAGACACAGATGCCCCAGTACGGAGGTGTGAGAGGTTGGCTATGGATGGTTTCAGAAGAGGTAGGGGTAGGCCGAAGAAGTATTGGGGAGAGGTGATTAGATAGGATATGGCGCAGTTACAGCTTACCGAGGACATGACCTTAGATAGGAGGGTATGGAGGACTCAGATTAGGGTAAAAGGCTGGTAGATAGTATCGTTTATCCTTTCATATTAGTAGTCGCATTATCGCAATATAAGTTCTTGTGCTTTGATTTCTACTACTATCTGTTATTTCCTGTACTTGGATTATCTTATTTTATCTGTGATAGCTATTGCCCTTTGCAAACTACTTCATCATGGCTTAGTCGCTTTTTTTATTTTCATTTCCATATCGCTTTGAATTTCTTGGCCTTATCTGACCTCTTTTTATGCTTTCTATTGAGCCGAGGGTCTTTCGAAAACAGCCGTCCTATCTTGGTAGGAGTAAGGTCTGCGTACACTCTACCCTTCCCAGACCCCACGTTGTGGGATTTCACTAGGTTGTTGTTGTTACCAAACACCATTTATTACTTATTTTCAGAAAAATAATCTATTAGGAAAATATCTTCCTTCGTACCGAACATACCCAAGATCTTGAAGTTTTTAAGTTTATTATATGTACTCCGTCCGTACATTTTTTACTTGCCTATGTTTGACCTGGCACATCTATCTATACGATATTGAAAGTGGAAGTCCTTTAGCCAAATGTTAAATGACTAAAATGCCCCTCTAAATAACTTAAACATCTACTTATACTTTTTGTAAAAGAATCAATAAAAATATCATGTTTATTTGAAGGGATGTATCCCTTCACGTAAATTAGTCAGAATAGATTTCTTTTCTAAACCGAACAGAAAATAGCCGAACCGTGATTATAAGGAAAGGAATAAACAATTTTTGCAAGGCTTCGCATTCGTTTTGTATAAGAAAGTCAAAATACCCTTCGCGCACAGCAAAGGAAGAAAACTTCCAGTATTACATTATTCTACAAACTACTTATTTTTATTTGACCCTTTTATGATTCCACTGAAAAAGTTTGTGTAGGAAGAAACAACCACTCAATTAATGTATGTTTAGTCGGACGAAATACCTTGAGAATTAGTTGAGCCTCCTTTTTTAAAATTTATTTGTACTGAGGACAAAAAAACAAATAATGAGTAAAATCGAGAAACTAATAAAGTACTCCCTCCGTCCCATGATAAGTGTCATCTTAGCCAAAAACACGCATATTATGAAACTAATAATGCTATGTAAAGTTTACTAAATTACCCCTATATAATAAACATAAATTAATTTTTCCTCTTGATTAGAGCATGCACAAGTAGATTCCTTTTGACATTGGGAATCCAACAATTCCAAGTTATTATGTGGTTTTTTCAATCATCATTTAGATGTTACTTTAACTTGTCATTTTTATCTAAGGGTAGGGTTGGAAAAAACTATCCAATTTATGTCTTGGTCTCCTAAGATAACACTTATTATGGGACAATTTCTTTTTTGCTAAGACGACACTTATTATAAGGCGGAGGGAGTAACATCTTACGTAGATGTTGTCCTTCTTATAAGAAAAAAGGCAAAAATATATAAGTAATAACAAATTAATAATATTCCAAACGGGAGAAAGGAAAAAAGGTCATGTTCTTCCAAGTGAATTTATGGGGGAGTATATGATAAAAATTATCATTCTAAAACCTTTGGAGTTATAACATACATTTTTGAAACCTATTTAGGCTAATGCTTTATTGGCCTCATTAAATCAGTAATCACCAATTGCTTTAGTACATAACAAATAAAAGTTTGACTTCCTTCTCTGCTTATTTTTTCTTTTAGTTTTGCCTCAGTTTATTTTTACTTTCAAAACTATAATTCAGAATTTATATATGTAGTTTGATTAGGGATTTATTATACATTTAACAAAAAAAAAAAACTTTTGAAACTTCTGGTCCAAAATAAGTCATAATATTTGTGTGACTATAAATTATTTCGTTAAAGGTAAAACGGAAAAGGTTCAAAAATGCTCTTAACGTATCATAAATGATTCAAAAATATCCTCGATTAGATCAAAAATGTCCTAAACCTTTTTTTAGGTCTAAAAATGCCCTTTTTTAATGCTGAATGACATAGCAATTGATGAGGCATTTAATTAGACAAATGGCTTCAGCTTATTAGTCCACATGGATTTTAAACCCAACTCAACGACCCGACCCATCTACAATACAAAACCCAAACCCGCTCACAGTAACCCGTTTCTAAAATAACCTGACCTATCTTTCTATTCATTTTATAGCGTCGTTCTTAACCTAGCAGCTCTAAGATGGCGACTTAGGTTTACAAATCACACCACCGTCTACTTTCTTCCGATAAATATTGTTTCTTCCTTCTTCAATTCTTCACTCGGTTGTTTCTATTACTCTCCAAGTAAGGTAATATTTTGTTTCTTTAGGTTGAGGAATATTTGGGTGTTAATCCCCTCAATTTCATCCGCCATTCCTGTCAATTTATTTCTTTCATGGCGAAAGACGTCCAAAGAAGCAAAATTTAAGTTGCGTGCACTCTTCACTTTCGTTGTCGCACCCGTGTTGGATTCTACACTACTTTAAAATGGGTCACAAATCCATGTCACCAATTCCAAGTCATTGCCATGTCATAAAACTGTTAAAAAAGGGCAGTTATAGACCTTCAAAAAACATTGAGGGCATTTTTGATCTGATAGATGGATATAGGGCATTTTTGAACCATTTAAGATACGTTAGGGGCATTTTGCTCCTTTTCTGAAGGTAAAATGAGAAGTAAAATTTAAAGTTAAGTTGCTACTAAATATAGAAAATTATCATTTTTTTGGGGATTGATTAAAAGGAAAAGAGTGTAATATATCTGGTTGACAATTCCAAGATTTTTACATTATCAATTGTTTCGCTTTTTCATCAATTTTTTGATTTATCATTTCTTATTCAAGTTCAAATTTACTGATTTAAATAAAGTAATTAATATTCAAACTAAAATATTACTCACAAAATCTTCAAATTATTTAGATATAGGAGTTAAAAAATCATGAAGTTGCTTCTGTTTTCAAACTACGATAATGGGACTAAATATTGTGTCGAACTTTTATATATTTGAAATGAACAAAAGAGTTGACTATTGAAAGACCAAGTGCATTAATTAGACGCATGAATTAGTCGCCTTGCCAAGTTCGAGAGACGAGACTCGAGAGCAGCTAATAATTAATAGGCAGCACACAGACTTTGAATATGTACGTCAGGCGTCAACTTAGTTTACTATAGGGTCTTAATTCCTCGATTACGTGTAGAATTTGTTATTGCACCATCTTCAGAATTTTTTCTATAAAATTTCCTTCGGTCAACAGAATTCATTAACTGAATTTCTGTCACTGATTAGTTTTAGAGCTAAATCTATTCTTAAAAGGAATAGCTATTTTAAGGTGATTTGACACACTAAAATTCATTGTCAAGTGGCGACTCTTGTTATTTCTGAAATAATCCCTTTTGAAATACAATTTTTTGTCACTTTCGATTTGAAAACCCTTTTGAACTAAACATAAATAAATCTAGTTTTGAGGGGAAAAAAGGGGTGTGACAATATATAATCAAAACGAAAAAAATAAACTTAACTATTTCAACAAGAAAAAGCAATCAACCTTAAAAAAATAATTAATCGAGACACAATATAATATTATAGCTGAAGCACATACAACAGATAAAATCAGAAATAGAGTGTTGCTTCCGACATCATCAAGTGTAAGTCCCAGAAATATCCATAATGCTAAATTTTGTATATTTTATTCAATCAAATACTTCTAAATATAGAGGCCATTAATTTATTTAGATTATACTTTATATGAGTTTAATATTCACTAATTTAAATGACCTGAGCAATCATTGGGCATACATTCCTGCCTAATATAAGTGAGGATCCAAAGTTTTTTCTCATCCTCACAAAAAATTGATCCCCAATGTTGTAACATGTGGCTTTCCTTTTGACTTTTCTTAGCTTATTCTCTTTTTCACTCATTTTTTCTTATCCATTTCTATATGGGTCCCTAAAATTATGGTACATTAATATTTATAGCACTTTTTGTGAATTTTTTTTTCCGTGGTTCTCCTAGCTTTCATATTTAGTCCAAATAATTTTTTATATATATAATTAAGAAGATATCAATTGTCTTATATACCAAATTTATCATTATTTAGATAAGTGAATTTTTACACAATCAAAAACTTATATTAAATGAACACTCTTTAATTAAGGTGATTTAAGTGAGGATCCATGAGTTTTGTAATCCTCGCAACCTCAAATCTTTAATTTTTACCCCTATTTTGGCCTTTGTTTACATAGTTACCTATATGTAATTTGATAAATTTTGAAAAGTTTAATGGCAATTATCCTCCAAAAAGCAACAAAGGTGGAGGACACTTGGCAACTATCAAGATTTTTTTTCAAAAGTTAAGGGCCTCATGTATCCTCCTTTAGATAAGTTAAATTTTTATATACTATCAAGAAATCATATAAAATTGATAATATTTATATTAAGGATAGTTTAGTGAAAAGACCTTTTAATTTCTAGGTATGATTTGTTGCCAGTTTTTTGTTCCAACTAAAACATTTATTAGGTCTTACTTTATAGTTAAACATGCCCTACGCCATATGCTTCTCTCTATTAAACATCCAACATTTTACTTCTTTAGTGATATTATATGTGCTTACAAATACAGAAAGCAAAAAAATTATTGAATGACATTGTTAAATGTTGAAAATGAAGGTAGAGTTATCAGTCAAGATTAGATTATCTTTAAGATCTCTTGGTTGATTAACCAATTTTTTTTTAAGCATAAAACATAAATGAATGACTAAATTGATTCTCGAGGTTCATTTTATGAATTTAGTTATTTATTGAATTTCATCTAAACTAAGGTTAAAACACACATCGACTAACGTAACGCCTTGACACGAATAATAATGAGTGAAAATTAATAAATATCAAAAGAAATCTATTTCTATCTATGAATAACAATTGCATGCTCACAAATTCATAAAAATAGAAAAATAATTTCCAATTTATGATCTTCGACGAGTTGTAATTATCAGATGTTAGTTTATAGAATATCGAATTACTTGCACCCTTTTGGTATATGCTAATTTTCCTACCAACCTTATTTTCTCATAAATATTTTTATTAAAAAAATATCTAATTATATGACGAACAAACTTTAATAATTGTGAAAATTTATAAACAAAATATGATTAACTTGCAATTACATTAAATTAATTATGTACTAAAAAAAGTGACACAATTTATACTTATTTGATAAAACTTACGCATTATTTTTATATTCTGAGTTTGGGCCCGGGCTTAGCACGGGCCTCCGACAACTAGTAGAAAATTATACTTATTTTTATGTATAATTATTTACTTCATTTTATTTTAGTTAATATTATTGATATTATTCTACAAAATCATATACTATTTGAGTTGACATATACGTGTAACGCATGTGCCGAGAAATTAGTCCCTTAAGAAATAGTTATAAAATAATAAGCTTACTATATCACCTTTTGAATATAATAAATTTAATACATTGAGAGATGAATAGTACTTAATAATATGAGTAAAATAGCTATAAAATGATAAATTATCTCTTGTTTTCCCAAATCAGACAAATAAAACTGAATATTTATTTTTAATACAGTGGACAAGTAAAAAATGACGGAGGAACCATTTCGCTCTTTATTGTAAAACAAAATTAGAAATGAACAAAAGAGTTGACTTTGACAGACCAAGTGCATTAATTAGACGAATTAGTCGCCTTGACAAGTTCGAGAGACGAGACCAGCTACTAATTAATAGGCAGCACAAAGACTTTGAATATGTACGTCAGGCGTCAACTTAGTTTATTAGAGGGTCTTAATTCCTCGATTACGTGTAGAATTTGTTATTGCACCATCTTCAGAATTTTTCTACTATAGAGCCCGTTTGGATTGACTTATAAATTGCTTATAAGCTGTTTTCAGCTTTTTTGAGCATTTAACTGGTCAGCTTAAATTCATTTTGTGCTTAAAATAAGCTCAAAAAAATAATTGGGTTCATTTGACTTAGCCTATTTAAAACAGCTTATAAGTTGAAAACAGCTTATAGACATAAGCCCATCCAAACAGACTCTATATAGAAGAGCGAAGTTCTTGGATGATTAAGGGCATCACAGTCATTTCACATAAATTTCTGCATTATTCACTTGTGTTTGTAAGCCTTAAAGCTTGAACTATTCCTCTTAAATTCTTTGTGTCGGTGTTGATTATATTCACTCCCATAGTCCCATTCCATATTTAATGAGGTGACATTTTTAATTTTGAGAATAATCACCTACTTGATGAAAGTAAAAATGAACCGCATTATTCCGTAACATGATAAAAGATGGGGGGAAAAGAAAGAAACTATGGCTTTACTTCATGTCTTATACACACCAAAATTAAGAGAACAATTTAGTACAATAAGCAAAGAGAGATTCCAAAGAGATTTGCATATCTGATGAGATACTGTACCTCCTCAAACAAGGTGAACCAAAAGACACCAACAAAAAATAATGTAATATAAATTTTAGTAACTCAATGAGGTAATTAAAATTATACAACTCATTTAAAATGACATTAACTGGTAGTAAAATAATAAATACTTGAGTATCATTCTACATAAATTATATGTATTCTAAAGCTTTTTTCAATAAAAATGTATAATCTTCTTTACCGAATATAGTGGATAAGTAAAAGTAAATAAAATAGTATATTTTCAGGAGATAAGATAATTATTTTTTATTATATAGATATATGATATGTAATTTTTGTAATATAATAATAAATGTTACAAAGAATTTTTTTAAGATAATTTATTGATAGTTGAAAATTACTCATGAAAGAATGGAACAAACAATATGTATTGAACGAATTTATATCATATACATTGTTAGCGTAAAGAGATTTTGCACTATCAAATTCCATTTATTTATTGTGTGTAATTTGCCTTATTTTTAATATTATAAATCTCACCTTATATGTTCAAATAATGTGGTTAGATTAATACCTTTTAACTATTTATTAGTATCTTTTTACATTATGATTAGTTTTCTCGAATTGTAGAAAACCAAACACTCATTTTCTCTCAACATGGAGCTCTTGGCATCTTGAATCGTACTAATTAGGTTTCCTCACTTTATTCTTACTCTTGGTAAATTTCAATTTTTAGTCAATGTTGGATAGGAGTGAAGCTATGTCCTCTGCTTTTTCATTAATATGGGTTCGAATTTCATACAGTTTATAGATCTTAAAAGATAAAACATTTATTTTTCCGCAATGGTTAGAAAACCATTTTTATGATATTCCATCTGTTTCAAATTTACAATACAACAACAAACATACCCAATATAATTCAACAAGTGGAAGTTTCAATTTACAATATGCGGTAATATTATTATTTGAGGAGTCAAAGATGTTTTTCTTCGGCCATGTTGTTTTTAAAAAATATTCAACTATTATATATATTATGACTTATAATATACTTTTTAGGTAAGTTTTCAAGAGAGTAAGTCAGGAAAAAGACAATAAATCCTTTCATTGTGATTATGATTATGAATTTTTGATTCTTACAAGAGTAATATTCGTGTTTATCATCCCATATTCAAACATTGTCCGGTGAATTAAAGTAAAAAACTAAAAAATCTATTATTCAGTTTTTTAAAAGCTTGAAAACTCACCAATAAGTTTTGTGGTTTGTTAAATTTTTTGACATATTGATGATTAGGGTTAGTTCGGAATGTCAATTTGAAGTTGTGGCTAAAATCTGAAGTTATTAGATGAAGAATTGACTCATTTCGGATGGAGTTTCGCAGTTGAAGTTTGCAGGAGTCGAAATCTAGTTTTTGTATAAGTTTGGATAATAGTGTAACAACACCTCTTACACACTTTTATATAAGGATTGATACATTATCTAAAGTAAGTACATAATATCGTATTATGTTGTATGCCCCGGCGGGCTATAAACACGATTGCAGGAAAAAAAAAAAAAAAAAAAAAAAAGAAGCTATGAAGGTGTCAACTGAAAATATAGGTTGTTTGTTTTTGAAAACATTCCCAATTCTTAACAGCTGATTTTAAGATTTTTGTTACTTAGAAAATATTAAAGTTGTAGAATGTATCGGATCTTTATTAAAAATAGAAAGAAAGGAACAAAGATTGCCTACTTTTTAATAGTAAAATTATTTTACAATTTTAAATTAGATTGCTCAAATCTTCATATGAGTAAATAAAGTTTTTTTTTTACAACCATTTCCAAGGTAATGTGTTACAAACAAATGGCTAACATCTTATTAGTTTGAATTAAATGACAATATTACTATAGCTAAAAGCTTTATGTGTTGGCTTCACTCTTCCATATAGTAGAAATATATATTGGCCGTAATTTCAACGATGAGCCACAAAAGTAACACAAATTTTTTACACATACTCAGTTATATGCATTAAACAAATAATGAATGAATAAAATACATAATTCAATTTTAAATTAGTACAAGTATAACTAAGATGCCAATAACGCACACGCAAGCTCACGCAAGTGGACAAATGTTAAATTGAAGAACATCGTGTTCCATTGAAGAGACAAGAAGCCACTTACGTACTTTTTACCCGTAAAACAGTACTGTTGAATTTGTACACGTGATTTATGGACATGCGAATTGAGATGACCAAAGGGAATGAATAAGAAGTATAACACAGTAATATGATTAAAGAACAAAATAACAAGAATTGAGTAATTTGATAAGCAAGCAAGTGCAGCCTGAGTTCCGACGTTATAAGCTGGCAAGGCCGCCGGACTGAGCTCCTGAGTTAGACTATGCGATGGTATAATAAAGCTTGTGAACGAGCAAGAATACCAAAGTACAAGTGTCATGCGTAACCAGAATCTGAATGCCCTTCAACAAGATAAGATGCCACTTATAGCTAAATGCTATTTCAGGGAACAAGATCCATAAGTAATGCCCTCATAAATTCCATTAACTGCTCATTATTGAGGCTAAGTAACGGTTGGCAGTATTCTTGGCATCTTCCGTAACAGCCTTATCTTATCCGGTCAACGCCCTGTGGTTGGCTCCTCATCTCCGGAGCCATGACTCTGGCTACTGATAGCTCAGGATGCTCGCTGGCCAAGCATGTGAAGTGGACCGGACACTACTTCTGCCGACTCATGTCTGACCTGTCCATATTGCCACGTGTCACCACCTGGATTGTCCACCTATCAATTACAAATTTCACTCCATACAGATACTTTCCGGTTGCTCACCGAGATGTGGCCAGGAAGTGGAAAGGTATATATCAGTGAAATTCCAATCCCCATTGTTCGAGGAATTGTCTTAAAGGAGATGACGATCGTCAAAGCTTCAATCTTTCAAAGCAAAGAGGGTCTAATGATTAATGATCCCTATCAATAGGGCAACGATTGTTTTAAATTGAAATAAATTAGACGTACACAATAATCGTGAAAAAAATAGGGTTTACCTCCTACAAGTAAAAATCTCACATTCCTGCGAGTTCTCTAGCAAGCATTCAAACTAAATGCTGTACTCTGATCCGATACGCATCAAAGCCAAAATCAACCCGTTTACCTGCAATCATCAATCAGCCAAGTCAACACAGATAAAGCACAGAGCATTAATCCATTAATTGCACCTCAATATCAACCGAGCTTATTAAAAATAATAATGAAATCCATTAATTGCAGCTCAATTTTCAAGATGTAGAACACCTGTCAGAAGATATATTGTTTATTAACAAAAATAGTAGTAGTAGTAGTAGCAGCAGCAGCAGCATTCAGTAGTTATAGCCTTTTAGCCAAGTACCAAGCACCATCGTTGCACTAGTCTGTAAATCAGACAGAAATGCACATGCATGTATCCAACAAGAACTATCCATAAGAACGGAAAAAGTACTTCCAATTGTCCACCAAAATCTCATCAGCAATAACCAAGAGCATTAAACAAACAAAGAATAGAGACACATGCACTCCACAATTAGAAAGTTTAAGCAGTCAGCTGCATAATCCTGATGAAACAGACAGTAGGGCTACAATTGAGACGAAAGGAGGAAGAAGAAAGATGCTAACCAGGGGGAAAACAGAGCGAGACTGAGAGGGAAGCAGAGGTGAGATCTCTCGAAAAAAGAAGAGACAATCTTCTGATTGGGAAAATGGATACACGTCTTATCAGTACTTGAAGCCAGCTGCTGCTACAACGGGAGTAAGGAAGAATTCAATAAGTCCAAATTTTATCAATATTCCGGGAATACCTTCGTCGTCCTAAAAAAGCTTGATCGATTAATCGTTTAATGAATTAAATATCTATATCTGTTGTAGGATAATGCTATCTTTAGATCATGTAAAATCAAGCTCCCAAACCTTTTTCAAGATTATGTTTGCCAGCCGCAGTATCCTCGAAAATTGATTAATTCTATTATTAGCCGTAATGACTAATGACCAACGTTAGCGGTAAAAAAGTTGTTGGTCATGAACTTTTCTGACAGTCAAGAAGAAAAAAAAACTGATAAAATAAACCTTGGGAATCGCAGTGGAAGATTTAAGTCAACTTTATGTTCTTTGAAATCCTTCCACAAAATGCTTTCTAGCCAAAAATTCCTGCAGAACACCAATTTTTGTTGCAAATACATGCCCCCTGCGGAACGGAGGAGGAACATGATTCTTAACTTCATGCTTGATCTCAGTTAGTCTTGCTGAAGGACTCCCAAGGAGATGCTGAAAAGCCATTATCGATATCATCCTTTTGTTTTTTTTGTTTTTTTTTTGATAAGGTAAAGTTATCGATATCATCCATTCTTCATTTGAGTTTTTTATCTTTTGCTCCCCAAAAGAGAGTTTGCAAAATGTTCTTCAGTGGCTGGCCACAGTTATAATTCTTGCGAACTGGACTCCTGGACCTCTTGGAACCAAGTCTAATAGGATAGTGTGACCTGCTTCTATCACGTTCCAGGTATCTCTCCCTGCTTCTGTTTCTACCATTTCTGGAATCCCGTGTTTCCAATTCTGAGCCCCTTTCGAAATCACGGCTTCCTCTGCCACTCCTGTCAGGGCTACGATCTCTTCCTCGGTAGCGATCCCGTTCCCTGTCATAATCTCGATCTTCGTGCTTGCCCCTGTCAGATGATTCACTTCTTCTTCGTCTGCTGTCATATTCTTTCTCCCTCAGCTTTTTCCTTTCTTCTGCTTCTTTCTCCCTGGCTAACCTTTCTTCTTCCCTTGCCTTCTTTTTAGCAGCCTGGAAGCAACATTGCATAGAGTATCGTTTGTAACTAAAGGCAGAAAATAAGGTTGCATTCTGCGGAGTTTTGTGAGGAAAATCAGGTGAGAAATTTACCTTGTACTCAGATAAGAAATCTCGAACCATCCCATAGCCAACATGCTGCTTACCGGTGATGTGAGACTGAGTCCTCTCTGCAGCATCATTTGCGACAAGAAAGGAACCACATTTAAGAAATTTCACACTATTAGATGCAACATTAATACACAATAAGAAACATAGATCTAGCTTAACAACGCTTTTTACACTAGCAAAGCTTTCTTCACAAAAGAACCAAACGCTAAAATAGGAAGCTTCACTTCACATGACAGCGGTAGTAGCATTTCACTTCATCTTCTGGTAACCATCAGCAAATATGTTATCAACCATAAAAGCAACAAAAGAAGTACCACCGAGAGCAGAATACAATAATAGCCATAAGCACCCACACCAAAAAAGAGCAGTAACATCATAAGAATTAAATTAAAAGCAACACAGCTTGATAGCAGAATATCACACACCAGAAAAAGACCAGCAAGAGCATCTAAACCAAAAAAAAAAAAAATGGCTGCACTTAGAACTGCAAAATCCACAACATATCTTTTTTTCTGACATGAAATTTTCAATCACATTGAAAGCTTCAAGAGATCAACGATAGAAAACAAGGGACCGATTCAGCATTGAGTGTCCCATCAAGATAATACAAGAACAAGCAAAAACGTGTAAAATGAACTAACACTGAGTCAGAAGTATCATATAAAGATGGCATGGCTCAAGAATAAGGGAATGATACAGATTAGATGATTGTAAAGGTTCTCAATCTGGTAGGGATACAAAACACGCAACACATGGTTAGCTGGACTTATGTAAACCAAGCAACCAACCATCTTCTGGATTGCAATCCAAAGATCAACAACCTTCATATTCATCTTTTTGCAACAGCTCTATGGATGCCTCTGACTACTGTCAACCTAACGCATTTGTTCGAACCAGCTCAGTGCAATATGAACTGTTTGTCCAAGAGATGAAAAACTTGTCTCAGTAATCAAAAGGAAATTACAATTTAGCGACAAGGAAATTTGGAAATAAGTACATCAAAAACATAAAAATTTGAAAGCAGATCATAGGCATTGAGTTACCTTGTATTTTCACGAATTTGGCCTCATCAGCTAGTGGACAGCTGAGAAGATGATGTGAATATTCTCTGCAAGGCTCTACTGACCCCACTCCAAAAAGAAAAAGAAAGGAAAAAGACAAATTGAGATACAACATACTAGTTTGTATATCTATGTGAAAGCCAAAGCAAATAAGTGAAACAAATACAAGATTTCTGGATCATTATGTATCTTAATGTCTATATGAAATCTTGAGCCGACTATAAAAATTCCAGCTTGTCATAACCATATTTCAAACTAGGGCAGAGGGTCAAATTTGCTCCTAAATTTTGCGAATGATCTAGATATGCCCTCCGTTAATAGTTGGGGTCAATCACGCCCTCCCTGTTACAAAACTGACACACAATTGCCCTTAATATTCCAATTCAGCAAACGGAAACATTAAGAAAATAATAAAATTCATAAAAAATTAATATGAAAACAGAAAATGAAATAAGAAAAGATCCTTCCCACATCCGCTGACCCTAATCCTTACCTTCACTACAACATCATCTCCTCCAAAATAACCACAAAACAACCACATCAACCTTCAGTTCATCCTTGCCAGTTTCCACTACTCCATAACAGTCACCCTTTCTCATTCCTGTCTAACAGCCTTCACCAAAGAAAAATCAATCATTTCCTGCGCCCTTCAGTGAAATCACTGAAATAACTACTTAAAAATTCCACTCGTTCCCTCCATCACTGTTGAGCCGTTACCAGCAACATATATACATTTCAATCTGGAACTATTTTTATTTTGTTCATGGCAAAAATACTGACATTCCACCATAACATTAAAAAAATAGTTTTGTGACTTTACTAATGCAGGGGGTAAAGTTTAGTGACCACGTGTGAAATTAACCTGTTAATATAACTCATCTGCCAGTGGAGCAATTCAATTTAAAAGAGAGGGAAAAAAAAAAGGGAAGAGAAAAATTATAGAACGTACCTGAATTCAATATGCACGACAGTTACTCCATTCAGATATTTGCTTATACTTGGTCGAAGTTGGATATTCATCGTCATGTGATGGTGCATACAGTAATATGTCCAGCAAGAAATCTGACAGACCTGTTGAATTTTCACTTGGTCGCCATATACAATTACTGACTTAATTTCCTCTGGAACATCCCGGATAATTCTTTCCCTCAGCAATAACATCACTTGACCAACAACAGCACTCCATGACACTCCCAAGAAAAATTCTTCTTCTCAATGGTCAGTGAATCATCCTCAATGTTTTCCATATCAACATCGTAATGATCTTAGACATCTGCCTCTCACAAGAAGCACTTGCCTCTAGATACTGCTTCTGGTTTTCTGTCAAATATGTGGCCTCCAACAATGAGTTTGTAAAGCACATACCATTCAGAGGATTCTTTATTTCCAGACAAATGTATGCCAACTCTTTCATCCGAGAACAACACTTCTTTTCCTGTTGCCTCTGAATTCTTAGAGAGTGCTGCAATTCAGGATTAGAAAAAAAAAATGAAAGTGATAAAACTGAAAATGACGAACACTAGATAAGAAGACTCCTCTTTTTCAAAAGAAAATACAAAAACCAAATCTCACATTCATTAAGCATTCAATATCCTTCTATAAGATTTACATTTTGTTCAGTATCTAGTCTTCCCAGTGACAGAAGTGATCCACTAACTTGTGTTAACCTAATTGGGTTCCTAGGTAGTTTATCCAAAAATTTAAACACGAATAATTCAGGAGAACATGCATATTGAGGATTACCTAAAGGTTGTCAACTGCACACAGCATACAACCACCTGACAAATTAGATACGACCAGTACAAAGGTGCCACTTCTCAGATTCCTGAAAAAAGAATAACAAATAGGATTATGTACACCTGAGAACCTCCAAGTCAATAGGTCATCGACGTTAGAGTCAAGAGAATACCGTACTAACGCAAAAGACAGTTAAGAAGTACACACAGTTGGTAGCTTTCTGAGGGTACACAAGCTACAATGTGCAGCTCCATACAAATGTCTATATTCTGTTGATACACACGGACCAGAAAGGGAAGGAAGCCCAGCAATATTGGAGAGATTTCATATCCAGCCTCTAGCTAGTGTTCATCATAAATCTTCTTTTCTTAAGAAGCAAATCATACATTAAACGAGCTTCGTGCCAGTTATTTTCTTCATCTAGTATACAAATCAACAATTTAAGATTATGGCCACAAGGGACATATTCATTGGCAAGCATATCTTGACATATCTTCAGCGCATGAACACTCCAATTATTAGCACAAAGAGAATTGAGAAGATTTTCATATGATGCCTTAGAAGGGGCCAATCCTTTTTTGAGCATTGTGTATGAGAGCGATAGAGCATCAATGAGCCTTCCATGCCTGCATAGACCTCTTATTAAAGTGTTGTAGACAATGTTATCTGGAGGACAATCCTGCGCATTCATTCTGTTGAAAAGACTAACAGCACGATCAATTTCACCACTTCGGAAATGCCCATCAATTAGAATAGTAAAAGTAACTTGATTTGGTTGGAGGCCTTCATTTTGCATCATATCAAGGTGCTTGTATGCATCTTCCATCCTCTCTGCCCAGCAAAGCCCAGAAATTATGCCATTATACAAGTACAGATTTGGCATTAGGGGAGAGTTCTTCACTTTATCTATCAGCCTAAGTGCATAAAATTTTATTTTTTCCTGAGAGCTAACTGAGATTTTGAAACATTTTTCCTCAGGCAAGATAGCACTCTGATGAAGTAGATAGAACAACATTTTCTTAGATTCTTCATGCTGTCGCTGTGGGACAAGCCATTTCCCATCAAGTGACCTAATATTTCTAGAAACACCACTGACCAAAGTAATATAAGTTACCAGGTCTTGCTCAATCTCACTTCTTTCCATCAAATCAACCAACTTAAATGCAAATTCAAACTCTCTCTTCCTTAAGAATTGTTTTATAAGAGAAGTATAAAGAACAGTATTTGGCATGTAACCTTCTTCTATCATCCGATCGAGGTATCCACAGCTCTTCTCTATCATGTTTTTCTTAACTAACCCATTTATAAGGGCAGTATATGCATAGTGGCTTGGTTGAACTCCATCTTCCAACATTTTGTCGAAGAGCTCATGGGCCTGAATAGCTCGCCCATTTCTTGATAAAGCATTAATCATTGTCACAAACATAGCTTCATCAGGATAAATTCCAGCTTCGAGCATTCTCCGGAAAACTCCAAGGGCCTCGCCTATTCTCTTTTTTCTGCCCAAACACCCAATGATGGAGTCATATATAGCAACACTAGGCTTCAATCCACTCTCTTCCATTTGTTCCAGAACATCAAATGCTGATTGTATGTCACCCTGTTTACAGTATTCATTTACCATAATCAACAATGTTGCCTGATTTGGAAATTGACCTTGATCTTGCATAACTTCAACAAGGGACTCGGCATCCTCAAGTAGTCCCTTTTGGCAAAGGCACATGATCATGGAATTATAAGCTGACAGTGAAGGCTTAAGAGAAAGGCTTGCCATCTTATCCATGCAGAGCAGAGCACAATCAAGTTTTCCTCCAAAACACAAAGCAATCATGTATATATTAAAAGCAATACTAGCCAGAGGTAAGTTTCTTGGCACAATTTCTCCCAAGAGCCGATCAATATCAAGCATGATATCTGTAGTAACTTTACGACTGGTAGGGCTAGGGATGTAAGAGAGGTCAATACCACAACCGTTCTCGGCAATTGCCCGCAAAAATGTGCATGCTAGACTAATCTCTGACCCTCTTGGATGATTCTTGATCAAGGTAAAAAACGTAACATGGTCAGGAATCAATCCAGTGTACAACATCTTCTTGTATAAGTCATCTACTTTTTCTAACCGATTCTCTTTATAAAGTGCAGAGATTAAGGCAGTATAAGAGTGAACACTGGGAGCAACATTGCACTGAATCATGTTATCAAACAGCTCCAATGCAAGATCAACTTTATGGTCCTTGCAATACTTGCCAATCATGATTTGGTAACTTACCGCATCAGGTTCTAATCCAAATTCAACCATCTGCTGATGGAGCACCCAACCCTTGTCGAACATGCCCAACTTTAAAAACCCATTTATCAGCGTATTGTAAGTATACTTATCTGGTTCACAGCCCAACTTGAGCATTCTGAGAAATACCATCATAGCCGTTTTCATTTTCTGGTTCTTAGAATAACCGTTGATGAGAGTCGTGTACATGACTTTATCGATAACAAAACCATAAGACTCCATATCCATGCTCAACAATTGTGCTTCCCCAACTTTACCCCTCTTACATAACGAAACAAACAACGTTTTAAACAAATGAACCGTAGGGGGTACCCCTCTATCACACATTACATCAAACACATAGAGAGCTTCGTCTAAATACCCGCGATAGCACAAACCATCCACTAACTTATTATAACAACCGAAACCGAGTAACACATCAGCATTAACAGCTTCAACAAAAACATCAAACCCATCCAAGATTCTATCTTGGCTACAAAATCCCTTAATAAGCACATTACAAGTGCCACTACTACAAACCATCAACTTCATATCAACAACAAGTCTATGAAAAAGCAACTTAGCTTCATCGAATTTACCCAATTTACAATAAGAAATGACCATGGAATTCAATAAAGAATGGTTGGGCACAATACCTTTCTTGAAAATGGAATGTACATACACAACTTCGAGTTGGCGAATGAGATAAGAACAACTAGTTGCTTCATTGTTTGATTGAAAGATGAGTTTTTGAATAACTTTGTGAGCTGAATCAAACAACCCACGATTTATTAAATTGTGTGCAAGTGAAAAACATAAGGTCATGTGATTAATTGGGGATGTTGGAATAGATTGTGTTGCTTCAGCAGGTAAAGGGCAAGTAGTAAAAGGTCTTGTGTTTGTTCTTGTTGAGAGATAGAAAAACAAACCATTGTGCACACCAACTACTCTATGCTTGGTCATGCCGTTGTAAGGAACAAATCAGTTGGGGGCGGGGAGTTTTATTTTTTGTTTTGTTTTTGGTTGGAAGGCTTTTTAGTTCAAGCTATTTCAACAAACAAACACACAAAAGTTTCTAAATTTAGGGTCTGTTAGGAAAGACGAATGGTAACTGGGGTAAGTGTGGGCACTGCTAGTTTTTATTAACAACATAGACCCACGTTTTAATTATTAGGTGGCAGGATTATTTAGGATTATTATTGGGGCATCAAAATAAGCATTCAAGTTTGAAAATAATATACTTTCATCCAATGATTTTAAAAAATAAAAAATAATAAAATAAAAACTATTTCAAGCTTTCAAGTCAGTTCTCATGTTCTAAAAAATACCCTTTTGATCTAAAGTAAGAAATAATAAAATAAATCAAAATAAAAATCTAAAAATAAATTTTTTACCTTATAAAAAAAATATAAAATTATATTTCTCTCTTTTTTTTTTTTTTTTTTTTAAATAAAGTCCACTAGGCTTGTGAGCCTAGGGCTGATTTTATAGATTTTTCTCAAAACAAAAACACATAATGTCTTTACATATGATGCCAAAAAGGCAAAGTAAAATGCAAGAATTAAACCTAGTGATCAACTTAGGATTAAAATATCCATAGCTGATATTACAGTATGCTAAAAAGGAAATAAAACTTGTACTGAAATAACTAATGATAGAGCAACTTGTCCATGCATCCATAAGATCCTTGTATGCTTCCCAGCAACACCAACTTGTAGCATTGCCCAAAATGTGTCCCTTTCTGAAAATGACACTGCATATACCATGTATATCAGTGGTATATCTGTGTATATCAACCTCTGATTGCTTGACCAAGTTCATGAGTGAATATGTGAGATCTGAATAGTTCCTGAGCATCTGATGTGGTTGAATATCTATGCAATATACAGAGAATATACCACAATATACATTACCGTAGCATACTTGAACTTTGCATCGTGCATCAGCTTCAACTCTAAGATCTACCTCATATATACCCAATGAATCATCACATGCATCCCTGATAGAGCTTGTACCCATCTTGAAAATCAAATTTGCATGAATATCAATGCAATATACAGAGAGAATGCCACAATACACAAAGAGCATACTGCAGCATCTCTGATGTTTGCACATTGCATGACTATGCTTATGTATCCATCCTCTGAATACTAGTTGCAAATAGTGTCCCAAGTCTGATCCCTTGGTCCACTTTTGAACCAGTTTCCCTATCCATCTCTCCATTTATTCTCACGTTTTTTTTTCCTACATCTGAAATATACTCCATGTACAGCCATTGTTGGAGCTAGGGCTGCATGGTATGATAGATACCGATTACCATATCGAAATTGAAATTTTTTATACCACGATTTTGGTATTATAGTATTTGATACGGTATTCGGTATGCATTTTTAAAAAGTTTGGTATTCGTTACGGTATTCATAAAGAAAGTACCGAGATACCAAATACCATACCGAAGTATATAATTACATATACAATTCATAGATCTTAGTATTATAATACTAACAAAAACTAGTATTATTAGAAAACTAATTGTTTAAACATTGGAACTTTGACTACTCTATCTTGATTTAAATGTCTTTTTTGTATAATTGATTTACGAAGGGGATTGCTTGTACTTTCTTTTGAATATTTTTACATGTGTAAGGTGTTTAGTTACATAATAATTGAGACGTTTCTTAAGTAACGGAAGTCATAATTCTCCACGATATGAGTATATGTAAGTCGAAGTCGGACAAATTATGGTACCAATTTACCGTACCGTTTACCGAAACCGAACTTTAAAATACCGAACCAAACCGAATTAATTTGGTACAGTAATGGTATAGTATTTTTAGAAACCGAAAACTAAAATTACCATACCAAAGTTTCAAATACCATACCATGCCCACCCCTAGTTGGAGCTATGAGCTTCAAGCTTGAAAAAAATGGGTTTTTCAAAAAAGTGTTCATTTCAAGTGGATGTTGTTGGATTTTGTTGGGGATCTTTTGATGAGTTTAAATCTCAAATTTTAGGGAGTTTCGAGATTTGAGCTTGAGGATAGCCATTGTTGAATCTTGAGCTTCAAACTTGAAAAATTGATTTTATGAAGAGTCCGGAACCTAAATGATCCAAAAAAAGATGGAATGAACCAAAAATACCCCAAGAAAAAAATGTGGTACCAAAATACCCTTAACACAGTAATTTATTGCGTTATATAAAAGAGACTTAACGTCCCACGTTAAAGCCCGTCACCCGCGTTTTGAGCGCTACTTTTTCATGCGCTATGCAAACTCACTCCAACTCCCACGTTTCCCACCCCTTCCCTGCCCCACCCCTTATACTCCCACTGTCGAATCCGAGACTTTTCTAGCACAAAAAAAAAAAAAAATTGAACCAAGCTAGTGCAAAAAAAAAAAAAAAAAAAACACATTAGTAAGTTTCACACACGAAAGGGACCAAAATGCAAAAATGCAGCTTCGGCCTTTCACGCATTGTGCACACCAACTACTCTATGCTTGGTCATGCCGTTGTAAGGAACAAATCAGTTGGGGGCGGGGAGTTTTATTTTTTGTTTTGTTTTTGGTTGGAAGGCTTTAGTTGTTCAAGCTATCTCAACAAACAAACACACTAAAGTTTCTAAATCTTTAGGGTTCTGTTGGGAAAGCCAAATGGTAACTGGAATTGGTCTACGCTGTACAGTGTGAGTACAAGCTAATATATTTAATTAATCATCATAAGGTTGTAACTAATATTGCAAATATAATTGATATATATATATATATATATATATATATATATATATATATATATATATATATTTCAAATTAATAATATTTTAATTTAATTAGTTATAAAAATTAAAAGAACACATCTTGTAAGAACACCATGAAACAGATGTTTGACAAAAATATTATTAATATATATATAAATATAATGCCATTGCATTATTTAGATATTTGACCAAAAATAATAATAATCTATTAGTTGTAAGTGAAAAATGAACAACATGCAATGTAAAATTGTGAAGTTGAGAAGATATTCAAGCCAATTCCTACTCAAAAGCGGAAAGAAATAAAAAGAAACTTTTTTTTTTGTTAGTTTTCGAGTGTTATTTAGATTTAGATCCTTTCTACGAAATGATTAGATCTAGTAGTATAAATACATGCTACCTAGGATTTATTAAGTAGGACAAAACATAGAACCTAGGAGTATTCAATCTTGTAACTTACTTTCTCCCTTGATATTAATAAAAGTGTCGGTCATTCTCCGTGGACTAGGATCACATCGATCTGAACCATATTAATTACTGTGTTTTTATCGTTTCCGCACTAACAATTGGTATCAGAAGCCGACAGGTCGTGAGATCTAGGAGACGAGGCGACTATGACATCTATGAAGTTTGAAGTAGCGAAATTTGATGGGCACAATAATAACTTTAACATCTGAAAGATCAAAATCATGGTGTTATTACGGAGAGAAGGATCAGTCTATGTTTTGGACGACTCGTATCCCGAAAATACGAAAGAGGCCGAGAAGTAGAAGATTGAGATGGATGTGTTTAGCGCAATTCAATTATCCTTATCAGACAGCGTATTATGTGAAGTCAGTACCGAGAAAACAGCTGCGAATTTGTGGAAGAAACTTGAAGATCTCTACCAGAAGAAATCAGTAACAACTAGAATGTTGTTAAGGCGGTGTTTTTACACCTTCAAGATGAAGACAGGTACAACTTTACAGGATCATCTTGATGCTTTTAATAAATTGGCTATGCATCTTACTCATGCTGATATTAAAGTGGGAGATGAAGAATTAGCGTGCACTCTACTGTTTTCATTATCACCGGCGTATAAAGACGAGTTAATTCAATGATGTACAGTAAGGAGGTGTTCACGTTACAGATGGTAAGGCATGCATTGAATTTGGATGAATTAAGAAACCATATTAACAATGGTGAGAAAGAGGAGCATGGTGAGGGATTGACGGTTAGAGGTCACTCGAGCCAAAGAGGGATAGGCAAATCAATAGCTAGGTCAAAGTCAAGGAAAAGTGTGAGTAGGAAGGATGCTGAATGTTGGGGTTGTTGTAACACCTCGTAGCTTCGGGCGAAGGTTTGACTCATAAGATGATGATATAATGGAACTAATATGAGGGTTATAGGAAGTGTTTTGAAAACTAGTCAAGTGATAAGGAATGTCTTTGGGCAAAGCAAAGTTGGAAGCCACTCTACCGGGCATGTTTGCAAGTGAGTTTGTAGAATATCTTACTTCCAACGACCATAACCCTTTTATTAATTAGGAATTTGGGAAAACTTCCTAAATGAAATTTGTAGCCCTTTGAAATACCTTTCCAACGGTATATTATGGGGGTCAAGGGGACATCTGTACAAAAAGTTATGGCCATTTTACTAAAGGATTTTTTAGAGCAGTCCGTTCACTGGTCATGTTATACGAACTGGTTATACGGCCCATATAATTTTATACGGACAGTATAACTCGTTCGTACTTCATGAAACCTCAACCAGACGTTATGTTTTGTGCCATGATAAAATATGGTCATATTATACGGACTGTATAACTTTATACGGACCGCATAATATGTCCATATAATTTTCGCCTCACTTTTGTATAAATTCAAGTCTTGAGTTATTTTATTTCATTATTCACAATTCCAAGACCTAGCAACAATCCAAAACATCAAGGTAAGTCAATCCAAACCCTTCCAACTCAATTCTAACATATACTATAATAATCTAAGCAAGAAATCATTGTTCCAAATCTAGAGTTTTCAAAAAAACCCATCTCAAGGTTCAAGAATCAAGATTTAGGAAATCTTCTCCAAAATTCAAGTCTTTAATTCAAGTTTTGGAGCAATTAAGGCACGTAGAACTTCCATCCACATGTGGAAATCTCTACATTCTTCCCCATGCTCCGTTTCTTGATATCCATGAAGTTCAAACCCTTGGGCATTAAACCCAACATATTGGTAGCCCATAATTATGTATTTATGTATATAAATTTTGTATCTATATTCGTTATTGTATTTCTAATCTTCCATTACGGTTATTAGGAAACCTAGCTTAATCCATGAATCATGAATTCTTCCTCACGTGTTCTCATTAAGTTTATATGAAACTTTATGATTTTTATCTTGCAAGTTACAAGCATGTTTTCAAGTCAAATATATATATAATCATGAACTATTGTTATTACTCATGAATCAAGAATATGTTTGCAAGACTATGACAAGTTATCTCATGAAATCATATTACAAGATATTTCATGAAACCATGTTTCAAGTTATTTCACAAAAATCATGGGCTTCTTAGCCAACTACATCATGTACATGTTTTTGGTATTTGCTTAGTTAACCGAGAAGGCTCAGTAAAGCCTGAAACTATGTAGCCACCGTAGGATAAAGGTTGTCAGCAAGGAGGCAACACCTTCATTATGCAGTTTGGATCCTTACATGCTTATTATTACTTAAATCTCATATCCCTGGCAAGGTGTGAGTGTTCTGCTTGTAGGACGCAAGTACCAGATCATGTTGTCGGTTATACTATAGCATTCCCCACGTTACAAGCAGTTATATATACATGTATTTCCATTGATTTACTGTTTTCAAACTTTACTCACGCCTCATGCTCATGTTCAAGTTATATTCAGTTTCACTTCATATCCTATACTATGGTGTGCCATGTTCTTTATTTCAGCAGGTTTTACATACTAGTACTATTCACCATGTACTAACGTCCCTTTTTCCCGGGGCCTGCACTTCACGGTGCAAATACCGGTTTTCAGGAGCATACACCTGCGCAGTAGGATCACCTCAATTATCAGCTTATTGGTGAGCCCCACTTCTCTCGGGGTTCAACATGGAGTCTGCACTAGTATTCAGTTTATGGTAGTCCAGGGCCATGTCCTGGTAGTTAGTATTCAGACATATTTTAGAGGTTTCATAGACAGATGTTAGTTCACGGAGTCAGTTATGCTTTTACGTTTGCAGCTATTACGTTTTCATGATTTTTCATGTTATGAGATTACTTCAAGACTTTATTCCGCAATTACGTTTTCATGATTCATTTAAATTGCATCATATAGATTATGTTGTTTTGATGCCCATGTTGACAAGTAAGCCATGACGTTCGCTCGGACACATGGAAGCAAGGCCCGAATGTCGTGTTACGCCCAGGCCATTGTTCGGGGTGTGACGAAGCTTGGTATCAGAGCCTAGGTTTAAGTGTCTTTAGGGAGTCTATGAAACCGTGTCCAGTGGGGTCACTATTATATGTGTGAGGGGCCCATACATATAAATAGTTGACCACCAAGACATTCAGTATTGCCTCACTTCTTTTATATTCTAGATCATGCAGTTAGAGCAATACTTTTAGGATGTCTTTCTAATTCGTGCGTGTACGTATTTTCAGAAAATGTCTGCGAAAAGGAAATACACCAGAAAGGCTACAACCACTAGCCAAGGGGCTACTGTGGAAGCAACTCGCGAAGAGACCGTTCCGACTTAGACAGCAGCCCCAACCGCTCCTATAGTTACACCTCCTAGGGATTCGGATGGGGATGTTAGGAATGCTATCAATATGCTCACACAACTGGTAGCAGCTCAGGCCCAACGTCAGGAATCTGGGTCAAGTTCAGGAGGTAATGGAGAGTCTTCTAAGACTAAGGACTTTCTCAGGATGAATCCCCAGTCTTTACGGGGACAAAGAAAGATGAGGACCCTCAGGACTACATTGATGCTCTTCAGAAAATCTTCAGGATTATGATAGTTACGGAAACCGAAGCAACTACTTTTGGAGCTCATCAGCTACAGAGCATTGCTAACACCTTGTACGAATCTTGGGAATTATCCCGAGGTGAGGATGCACCTGATGCTACATGGGATGAATTCACGAGTGCATTCCTAGACCATTTCATGCCAATAGAAGTCAGAGAAGCTAAGGCTGAGCAATTCCTGAAGCTTAAACAGAATGGTAGGTCATTTCAGGACTACTATTTAGAATTTATCAGTCTGGCTAAGCATGTTCCAAATATGGTACCGGACATGAGGGTAAGAGTAAGGAGGTTTGTTGGGGGTCTTGATTCCCATTTGTACGATGGGACCAATATTGCCACACAGAATGGAGGGATGACTATTTCCAAGATGGTTGCTTTCGTACAAGGGAATGAGACTAGGCTGAAGGAGGAGGAAGCCTTGCAGAAAGAGAAAGACAAGGAGTTCAACAAGAGGGTCAAGTCTACCGGACAGTTTAGCGGTAATGAAAACAAAAAGTTCTTTAAGAACATGTCAGCCGGACCTGCTCCGTCCACAGCAAGTGCTCCAGTTTCCAAGTACAGGAAAGATAATTGTCAGCAGAATTTCAGGTCGTCAGGCTCCCAGGCTCAGGCTAGTGTGACTCAGAGTAACTTCACCAATCCGATTTGTGCTAAGTGTGGGAAGAGGCACCCTGGGGAGTGCCGCTCTGGATCGAATATTTACTATGGGTGTGGCCAACCGGGCCATGTTCAACGAAATTGCCCTTCAATTAGATCGGGCACAGGAGGTAATCGGACTCAGTCAGTAAATTCATCAGTTCCTCATATTAACCAGACTTAGACAGGATATGCACCAGCTAGATCCGGCAATACAAGCGGTGGCCCAAACCGTTTGTATGCTTTGACCGGGCATCAAGATATCAATGCTCGTACTGATGTTGCCACAGGTATACTCACCGTTTTCAGTTTCGATGTTTATTCTCTCATAGACCCTAGATTGACCCTATCTTATGTCACCCCTTATGTTGCTAAGAAATTTGGTATTAAACCTGAAAAGCTAAAAGCACTTTTTGAAGTGTCTACTCTAGTTGGTGAGTCAGTCATAGCCCGACGTGTCTATAGGGGTTGCCCAGTCAGAGTCTATCACCATGTTGTTCCAACTGACCTATGTGAGTTAGAAATGGTAGATTTTCATGTAATCATCGGCATGGACTGGTTATATTCATGTTATGCGTCAGTTAATTGTAGAACCAAAGCTGTAAATTTCAAGTTTCCTAATGAGCCAATATTAGAGTGGAAAGGTGATTCAGTAAGTGTAGGTTTATTTCTTACCTCAAGGCAAGAAAAATGGTGTCTAAGGCTTATATCTATCATCTCGTTCGGGTTGGGGATTCAGCTTCCCAGACCCCAACTCTTTAGTCAGTCTCTATTGTTAACGAGTTTCCAGAAGTCTTTCCCGAGGATCTTCTCAGAATTCCTCCTGATAGGGAAATTGATTTCGCTATTGACCTACTCTCAAGTATGAAACATATATCTATTCCACCTTATAGGATAGCTCCTGCTGAATTACTCAAGCTTAAGGCTCAACTCAAAGATCTTCTAGACAAAAGTTTTATCCAATCCAGTGTCTCTCCATGGGGTGCCCCAGTCCTTTTTGTTCGCAAGAAAGATGGTTCTTTGCGTATGTGCATTGACTATCGCCAGCTCAATAAAGTCACGATCAAGAACAAATACCCTCTTCCACGAATAGATGACTTATTTGATCAGCTTCAGGGTGCCCATCAGCTTAAGGTTAGGGGACAAGATATTCCTAAGACGGCCTTTAGAACTAGATATGGTCATTTTGAATTCTGTGTCATGTCCTTCGGTTTGACCAATGCCCCAGCAGCATTTATGGACCTCATGAATAGAGTCTTCAAGCCATATCTCGACCTCTTTGTCATTGTCTTCATAGATGATATCCTCATTTACTCCCGTAGTAAGGCCGAGCATGCAGAATACCTTCGTACTGTTCTTCAAATTCTCAAGGACCGCAAGTTGTATGCAAAATTCTCTAAGTGTGAGTTCTGGCTCAAGTCAGTAGCCTTCTTAGGTTATGTGATTTCTAGTGAGGGTGTTCAGGTTGACTCTCAGAAGATCGAGGCCATTAAGAATTGGCCCAGACCCACATCAGTTTCAGATATCCGCAGTTTCTTGGGTCTAGCAGGCTATTACTGACATCTCGTAGAGGGGTTTTCGTCTATTTCAGCACCATCGACCAAGTTGATGAAGAAGGAAGTTAAATTTCAGTGGTCAGATGCCTGTGAGCGCAGTTTCGAGGAATTGAAAATGAGATTGACTTCTGTGCCAGTTTTGACTCTACCAGAGGGAACCGAAGGGTTCGTGGTTTATTGTGATGCTTCGGGAGTTGGTCTCAGATGTATCTTAATGCAGCATGGTAAGGTTGTAGCTTATGCATCTCGTCAGATCAAGGTTCACGAAAAGAATTATCCGACTCATGACCTAGAGTTGGCAGTTGTAGTTTTTGCACTTAAGAGATAGCGTCATTATTTGTATGGAGTACATGTTGATATTTTCACGGATCATAAAAGCCTGCAGTATATCTTCAAGTAAAGGGAGCTGAATCTTAGGCAAAGGAGATGGCTCGAATTGCTTAAGGATTATGATGTGGATATTCTTTATCATTCAGGGAAAGTGAATGTTATAGCTGATGCTCTTAGTCGGCGTTCGATGGGAAGTTTAGCCCATGTTGACGCAGATAAGAGAGTTATGACAAAGGAAGTTCACCGTTTGTCCAATCTTGGAGTCCGACTTTTGGATTCTGAGGATGGTGGGGTGGTTGTTCAGAATAGAGCTCTTTCCTCGTTAGTCGTGAAAGTCAAGGAGAAACAATTTAATGATCCCTACTTGTTACAGCTAAAAGGGGGATTCATAAGCATAAGACGACGCCTTTCGAGCAAGGGAGAGATGATGGTACCTTGAGGTACCGAGGCAGATTGTGTGTTCCAGATGTAGATGGGCTTAGAGAGTGAATCATGTCAGAAGCTCACTGTCACGACCCAACCCCGTAGGCCGTGACTAGGGCTTGAGTTGGACACTCATACACACTTGTTAACTATAATCATCTACAGCTAGCACATCAAGAACTTATTTGTATATAAAGGCAAGACGTTATTTTAAAGCTGTCGCATATATGCATATCAAAGACACCTGTCTCCTGAGGAGTTACAACTTTCAACAGTTTATATCGCACATAAGCCGGCAAGGCTACCCTTATACACAGCTCCCACAACAAATATATATATATATATATATATATATGTATCTACGCAACCCGACAAGGCTGCCACTACGAATGGGAACGTCCCTAAACATAAGCCATATAGACACAACTGAACGACATCGATACACAACCCACACATATGTCTACAGACCTCTAAGAGTAACAACAGTATCATATGACGGGACAGGGCCCCGCCGTACCCCTGGATAAAATACATATACACCACAAGAGATTTTGTACCAAAATCTAGGCTCCGGAACAAGGGAGCTCTCCAAGATAGCTGAATAGGACTCCTAAGCTGGCGGGTTACCAACGTGAGCATTTGTACCTGCGGGCATAAACGCAGCCCCCCGAAGAAAGGGGGTCAGTACGGAATATGTACTGAGCATGTAAAGCATGAAATATAGTAAATAGGATCATACTGAGACAAGAAGTGTAGGACCCAGTGCAACAACCAGAAAACTATAAGACTTACCTTTGAACATAAATCATATGTTTCAACATCATATCCATATCATTATAGAGTTTAGTAATCATAGCTAAATAATCATTCTGTATATAAACATATATAACGTGTCCCGGCCCTCTAGTGAGGGGCTCGGTAAATAAAATCATCATATACATGTACATATAACGTGTCCCGGCCTTCTAGTGAGGGACTCGGTGAATAATGATCATATGCCATCCTGGCCGCCATCCCCATATCATCATGTCATCATATCATCATATACATATATATATATATATATAACGTGTCCCGGCCCTCTAGTGAGGGACTCGGTGAGTAATGCAGTGAATATGCGCACGAAAACATGTCCTGGCCCGGGACTCAGTGAAGGATGTAACGGTAAGCATGAGCAGAGTAATAAGCAACCACATACATACAAATCATCTTTTGAGACTCAATAGATAAGTAAACTAATCAGCTTTCAAGTATCAGGATAATAATCATATTAAGTTCTTTCTAAATGTCATTGCAAACTATAACAAGGAACGTTTCAGGATTCATATACATGTATCAATTTAACATGACATAGCTTATGAAAGTCAAGTATACCTCTAATTATGCAATTCTTTAAGAGTAGGAATTTCTATACATCATTTATTAGTCGATCATATAATAGACACGAAACAATAGCTCGACTATCCTAAAAGTTCTAACATCAAGAACGAATAAAAATCATGAGTCATGCTTGGAATTAGAGAGTAGAATTTCCCCAAGGCTCATATCATATCTTACTTACATCTAGCACATGCCAAAAGAAAGAAGGGATAGGCTTTACATACCTGTCGACGACTATCCGTGAATCCTTTTTGCCTCGTCGCTCTTTTCGCCTATTTATATAAAAGTGACGTTATCGTTAGTAACTACATTTTCTAGTTCGCAACTCTATAGTTCATTCTTTTATAGGACCTACATTCCAGTCTATATATACATATTCTCACTTAAATTTTCTATTATCTAACATTTTGGCGAAAATTCGGCAGCACTTCCCCTATAGGTTCACCTACACCAAATTTCCAATTGTGCTCCTGTAGACACAGAGATACCAATAACAATATATGGACATACTTATACTTCCAATTCCTTCAATTCAACAATATGTTCCTATCAACACAATTTCAACTTTAACTTTCTAATCTTTTCGCCATATAGTTCGGGATAACCACAACTATAATGCGACTTAAAATTAACTATCATGCTTGAACAAAACAGCCCCCTACTCACGGCCAAAACAGAAACATAACATTACCATTTACAATTCCTTGTGTTCAACACACATCTATCAAGTTTTACAAGAATCACAACAACATATTCTTTCTTTCAATTTCATGAAATATACCAATAATCCACACGTCAAACAACATTATTTATACACTTATAAGAACTATATTAACATCACATTAGCTCCTACAACAGCCCACAAACCATTTCAACCTCGACTTTAACCATTTAATTCCTTCATTCTCATCATATAATCCATGACAACAACAACCAAAATATTTATTACAATCAGTTCACCAATTCCCACACCAAACAGCCCCCTATGGCTTCCACAATGTTTCAACATCAACATACATAATTTCATACATGAAATGCACATTTATACATCCACAACACGTCCAAATTCATCTTAACGCATGTAAAAGAAGATTAACCTTACCTTAACAAGTTGGCTCCTTAATTTGCTGAAATTGATGAATTTAATCACCAACGTTTTTGCTGCCTCTTTAATGATTAATTCATATTGCTATGACCTCCCATTGGCTGGGACACCATGGAAAATAATTTTTGGCATCAAAATTCACGAGCTCAACTTGCACAGCCATGGCTGGACTCTCTCTCTCTAACTCTGATAATTCACCAAGTGTGAAGATGATGCAATGGATAAAGGGCTGGTTGTGAGTTGGTGGAGCTGCCATGGCTGGCCGTGACTTGGTGAAGCTGCCATGGCTGCCGTGCTCTTTATCTCTCTAGCTCAACAAGGTAGATGAACACTTCTCTCTACTTCAACTTGTGAGTTGTAGTGAATGAATGACTTATTAGTCATCAACTAATCTTTTATATGCTAAGCATGGGCTGGACACGTGTATGGCTGCTCATCATTTTTTTCAACAAAATTCTTTTGTGAAGATGAATTTCAAAGCCATGGTCGTGCATGGCTTCCCACATTCTTCAATAAAGTTCTTTTGGTCTTGGTTTATTCTTATTTACTTGCTATATGAATTGTCCAAGAATATGACTCATATTTCATGAATTTATGTGCGTCCCTTCTCTTTTATATCCATCTAATAATACATTCCCACCACTAAATATAAATCCACACTTGACATGTTGCTCTTCCACCTTTCACGTGCAACTTTGCATCCCAAGGAATATGACTCATTATAATATGAACACATAATACTACTAATTCAATTTGCTCTTCCACCTTTCACGTGCAACCTTGCATTCCAAGGAGTATGTCTCATTATAATATGAACACATAATACTACTAATTTAATTTACTTCATCCATGAGGTACTACCATAGTTGCTTCCACGTTTCCAATGCACATGGGCATGTCCCCTCAATTTATCCATTAATTCCCAACCAATTTATTTACTTCCACTATAATTTTCCCACTTAATAATCCAATCTTGGTAAATAAATCTCAAATTTCCACTAATATTTCCACCAATTGTAATTAATTTGCAAACCGTGAAATTATAAAAATCGGGATTAACAATCCTTGTCCCATGTCCGAAAATAATCTTGTCCTCGGATTTATGTTGATTAACTAGCGAATAGTCCGTCGTATAAAAATACGGGATATAACATCCTTCCCCCTTTAGAATATTCGTCCTCGAATGTTAACTAGCTTCATAAGGTCTTACGAAGATTCCGGGGAAGTCTCTTTTATTGCGACAACATATAGTCTCATCTATCAATCAATATAATTAAGTGAGGAATTTTGATCACCTGTAGGCATAGGGAACAAGTAAGGATACCTATTCTTCATCTCCTCATCGGCTTCCCAGGTCATCTCTACCCTGTTATCATTTCGCCACAACACTTTAACGGAAGCCACATCTTTAGTACGCGACTTCCTCATCTGACGATCCCATATAGCTACAGGGTTCTCTTCGTAGGACAGTTCCTCCGTTACCTGGACATCATCCACGGGAAATACTCAGGAAGGGTCACCAATACATTTGTGAGGCATAACTATGTAGAAGATTGGGTACGCTGCTTCCAAATCAGATGGCAGGTCTAACTCATAGGCAACCTTGCCTACTCTACAAATAATCTGATAAGGTCCAATATATCTTGGGCTAAGCTTCCCTTTCTTGCCGAATCATGTCTGGACCTATAATTTAGATTCACTAACATCAAACCAACCAATAGGTAACCTACACTTCCTGCCATACAAGGCCTCATACGGTGCCATCTGAATACTAGAGTGGTAGCTATTATTATAAGCGAACTCTATAAGTGGCAGATGACTATCCCAGCTACCCCGGAAATCAATAACACAGGTCCGTAACATATCTTGTAGTGTCTGAATGGTACGCTCGGCCTGTCCGTCAGTCTGAGGGTGAAATGCTGTGCTGAGTCTGACTTGTATCCCCAATCCCTCCTGGAAGAATCTCCTGAAGTTAGCTGTAAGCTAGGCTCCTCTATCGGAGATAATAGCTGTGGGAACCCCGTGAAGTCTCACTATCTCCTTGATATATAATTTCGTATAGTTCTAAGCTGAATGGGTAGTCCTGACTGGAAGAAAGTGGGCTGATTTTGTCAGCCTATCCACAATAATCCATATAGAGTTATACTCCCATGAAGTGCGAGGTAAGCCTGTAATGAAGTCTACATTCCGGAATCTTCAACCTCATTTATTATCTTTAAAAGGCTTTTAACTGGTACTCTACCTTTTGGCTTTTAATCTCAATCCTCAGAGTTGGCTACCGAGTAGCGCTGGAGTTCCCTCATATAATAGATTACATAGCCGCTCTATGCTCTGTCTATCATTAACTGGTATAATTCTGAAATAATTTGACATATGAATTCACCATCTTTTAGTAATCGACTAATTCTGATCGTCTTGCTTAAATCATCTTATAATTTCCTTAATCCCACTTGTAACACTCTAGGCACATTTTCTCGTATTACTCCTTTATCTTTAATTCAAACTTCTTCTATTGCCTCTTTACTTAGATTTTTGCTCTTGGTTCTCCTCTCACGCGCCTTATTGCAATCTTTACACGAATAGGCATAGGTACTCAAATTAGCCCAAGAAATACCTTAGCGTCGTCTCACCAGTCTTCGTGTTTTACCTTGCCTTCTTCTCTCTTAGCTTACAATCGATATCAGGATAAATCTTTGGCTCAACCATGGCCATGTCCCATTTGCCCTCAGCACTAATTCTATTTCGGTAATTTAGCTTAAACCATCTTTACATCTTTCTGTAACGTATCCAACATACGCATGAAATCTTAACAAAATCTCGAAGCGACGAGAACCTTTCTATGTGTAGTACAAAATCTCATCTGATAATCCGTAATCGAGTAATCCAACCAATGTAGCAACTCATCCAGGGCTACATCCCACTTACTCCAATCAATAATTATTTAGTACTTGTAATCATTCCAAATTCTCAATTAGGTAGCACTTATGTTCCGACGATAAGTGTCCAAGGTTTTCTTAAAATATTATCTTTATCCTAACCTATATCATTTGTTTCCTTTGATGAATTTATAATACACCATCTGTTCGTCAAGTCTACCGTCTTTGTCCCTTAAGGATTTCCGTTATTTTAGAGGTGAAGTCGTGTACAAGCAGTACCCCTTTATGTCTTATGCCCCCCCCCCCCCCTTTTTTTTTCCTTGTTGTGTGCTCAGTACCGACTTCCAACTTACTTAAAATCATATCAATTCATTTTAATGATAGCCTTATCTTATCACTTTGTCGTCGTACTACACCTCTATGTTCATAACTATATATTCCCCTTTCGTTCCCTGCTCGTACTCAATTAATTACGTCTATCTTTTATTCTGTACACGAGGAATCTTATGCTACCTCTGTATCCTTCGGAACACATTACTTCCGCATAATCTTTTTCTCATTTTCAGAGCGTATTTGTTCCTCCACGTCTATTCTTATCATATCAGTCATTTTCTAGCACTCATTCTACCCCGTTACTCCTCTTTCTATAACTTGGCCTTTCACAGTTCTGTCACTTATAATACTCGTGTTCTCGGCTGTACATGTCATAACCTATTGCTACACTGTCATCTCGCTTTCTTCTTATTTCCTCCCTTTCAGTTACTCTTTATTTTCTCGTACTCGCTATCATTTCCGTTATCGTGTACCCTTTATTTTAAACTTTCCCTACAGAACTTGATAAGTCTTTCTTATTTGTACTATAGCTCACTTTTCCATTTTACACTTACCTTTATATTCTAGTCACACGGATCACGTCATGTCTTTGGCCACTTCCTTACTAGGCTTTACTCATTTTCATAACAATCCTCCTTATTTTCATTATATCCTGTTCGTATTCGATCCCCTAGCACAACACTTTTTAATCTTATTCACGATTCTTATTATGGGTAATTACACCCTGCGGAGTAAGCATACTTAACCTTTTACCCTTCCTAGTCAATTTTATCCTTCACTACCTCACAACCCGTCTTACCCATACATTCGCATCCATCACAATTCATTTTCCTCTGTACTCTCATCTTAATCATACTACTACTTCTTTTACTATAAACTCATCATAATTTTATCCCTGCTTATCAATTCAGTCGGTACCTTACTATAACACTTTATCAAGATTTGCTAGCCTTTTCTAAATCATCTCTTAGTATCACAAACCCTTTCCAAATTCTTCTTTTTACCATATCGATATCGACTTTCTAATTACTATTACCATCGATTCGGCAGTTGACTTATTTCTCGAGGTCAGCCGTATTGGTAACTTAGTCAAATCCTATCCTTACTATTGACACAACCTTTCAAAACATATTACAAACCTATATCTCATTCTCTCTGGGAAAATTTGGGCAGAGTTTCCTCTGTACTTCTTACTATCCCAAAACCTGCACGCAGGAAATACCAATAATGCCTTACAGGGCCAACATTTATACATATATATCATATCGTATCATAGCCACACAGGGCCCCCAATATCAACAAAAATATGAAAATAATGACCATACCTTGTATGCCCAACTCAAACTGCACCTGTTATACTTTTCTGTTTACTTTCTCTTTCAATCTTCAGCTTTACATTTCAATCGTACTTCCATACCTTACTCGACATATATCTTTCGTACCTTTGCTTACCTGCGTACTTTGTAACTTCCAATATCATCAGTCACTTTCTTCTGTCGATGCCGTTCTTGTCACGTCCCGAACCATGGCCTGGGAGTAACACGGCACTCGGGCCTTGCTTGCATGTGTCCGAGCGAACCTCATGGCTTGCTTGTCAACATGGGCATCAAAACAACATAATCTATATGATGCAATTTAAATGAATCAAGAAAATGTAATTTGCGGAATAAAGTCTTGAAATTTTCTCATAGCATGAAATATCATGAAAACATAATAGTCTGCAAACATGAAAGCACAACTGACTCTGTGAACTAACATCTGTCTATGAAACCTCTAAAACATGTCTGAATACTAACTATCAGGACATGGCCCTGGACTACCATAAAATGATTACTAATGCAGACTCCATGTTGAACCCCGAGAGGAGTGGGGCTCACCAATAAGCTGATAACTGAAGTGATCCTACTGCGCAGGTGTATGCTCCTGAAAACCGGTATCTGCACGGTGAAGTGCAGGCCCCGGGCAAAGGGACGTTAGTACATGGTGAATAGTACTAGTATGTAAAACCTGCTGAAACGAAGAACATGGCACAACATAGATATAGGACATGAACTGAAACTGAATGTAACTTGAACATGAGCATGAAACGTGAGTAAAATCTTAAAATAGTAAATCAATAGGAATACTTGTATGTAAAACTGCTTGTAACGTGGGGAATGCTATAGTATAACCGACAACATGGTCTGGTACTTGCGTCCTACTAGCAGAACACTCACAACCTTGCCAGGGATATGAGATTTAAGTAATAATAAGCATGTAAGGATCCAAACTGCATAATGAAGGTGTTGCCTCCTTGCTGACAACCCTTATCCTACGGTGGCTACGTAGTTTCAGGCTATCTGAGCCTTCTCGGTTAACTAAGCAATTCCCAAAACATGAACATAATATAGTTGGCTAAGAAGCTCATGATTTTCGTGAAATAACTTGTAATCATGATTTCACGAAATAACTTGTAACATGGTTTCATGAAATATCTTGTAATATGGTTTCATGAGATAACTTGTCCTAGTCTTGCAAACATGTTCTTGATTCATGAGTAATAAAAATAGTTCATAATTATATATATATAATTGGCTTGAAAACATGCTTGTAACTTGCTACATAAAATCATAAAGTTTCATATAAACATAATGAGAATACATGAGGAAGAATTCATGATTCATGGATTAAGCTAGGGTTCCTAATAACCATAATGGAAGATTAGGAATACAATAACGAATATAGATACAAAATTCATGTACATAAATACATAAATACGGGCTACCAATATGTTGGGTTTAATGCCCTAGGGTTTGAACTTCATGGATATCAAGAAACGGAGCATGGGGAAGAATGTAGAGATTCCCACATGTGGATGGAAGTTCTACATACCTTAATTGGTCCAAAACTTGAATTAAAGACTTGAGCTTTGAAGAAGATTTCCAAAATCTTGAATTCTTGAACCTTGAGATAGGTTTTCTTGAAAACCCTAGTCTTGGAATGATGATTTCTTGTTTAGATTACAAGGATAGGTATTAGAATTGATTTGGAATAATTAGAGTAGGCTTACCTTGGTGTTCTTGATGATGCAAGAGGGTAGGAAGTCGTTCTAGGGCTTGAAGGAATGAAAAATAATGATTTGAACTGATATGGACGAATATATACTGTTCTGGAAAAATTCATTTTTCGGCCCAGTTAAATACTGGCCGTATTTTGAAATACGGGCCGTATTTTGAAATACGGTCCGTATTTTGACATATGGACTGCACTGCGTCTCTTTAGTAAAATGGCCATAACTCTTTGCACAGATGTCCGTTTGACCCCCGTAAGATACCGTTGGAAAGGTATTCAATGCTCTACAACTTTCATCAAGGAAGTTTTCTCAAATTCCAAACATGTTTTGAAATACGGGCCGTAAAGTGAAATACGATCCGTATTTTACCATATGACCTCAAAATGTCAAATTCCAGAATGTTCAGAAATTCTTGGTTTCAGTTTACGATTTGAAATACGGCCCGTAAACTGAAATACGGTCACTGTTCATGGGCGTAAACCACCATCTTACAGCTGAAGAGGAAATTTCCAATTCCGACATTCTTTATCTGGTTTTCTAAGTCTAGGATCATGGTCAAAGCTTAGGTTAAAGGTACGGGGTGTTACAATGATGGGTCATGGTTAAGAACATGGCTGGACATGGCTTGAATTCATGAACATGAAAGAAACATGACGTAAAACATAAGAGCTTGACATGGTTACATGGGAACATGATCATGGATCATGAGAACTGAATACGTGATTACATGGAAACATGTACATGGGCAACATGAAACTGAGCAGCACCTACATGAATGAGAATCATGAAACATTTGTCCTCGATTTATGACTGGTGGTTAAGAATCGCAACTAACTCTAGAATCTACAAAATTTATGGCAGGACTTCTTTCATATTTCAGACCCTCACGACATTTCTCAAACGCCTGCTAGCTAACTAAAGTACCAACACACAACTCACATGGTATTTTATTAAGCATGATGTGACATAACGTGATTACTGCATCTTGTATGTAGCTAACATAAATACTAAGCTGGCTTGAACACACGAACATTGGCTGAATGATTACATGATTACTATACACGTGGTTTGGAAGAAAATTCGTAGGCATGAATGACATGAGTACTGGAAATAGGCACGAACATGACATGATTACCTGGGCGTGAGACGCATGACGTGGGACATAAATACATGAAAATTCGATGACATGAATACATGAGTGCTAAACTGTCATGAGATACGAATACATGTAAACATGGATATCGTAACGTGGGATCTGAATGTCGAAAACATGATTGTTACAACACGAGGGTTGAATACTAAGCGCGCGTAGGATTGGATACTTAGAGACTTAATTATAGACGTTCGCATGTCACCATGGTAATATGAGATAAGAGTATGACTTAGGCTTTGAATGTAAGCGCAACTCGATGCGAATGCAACAGACTTGAATCGTATAACAAGAATATGATCCTAACATAGGTATTCATAAGTCTCTAGCATAGGCATGACATGAATACGTCGAATCTGAGTAGAATACTCTTGAGATAAGTACCACATGTTATATGAAAAGTTATCTATTTGAATATAGGAATGGATCTTACTTCTGCTTATCTTGTTAGTTGTTAATCATGATTATGAATTTCTTAGCTCATCTTGCTCATTCTCGTGAGCGAATTATAGAGGACTGAGAGAAAAAGAATTATTAGTACTATTCACATGAGATACTTTGCTCTAGAGAACAGACATGACATGGTGCATTGTACATGGAGGATGTAACGTGGAACATGCGTACATGGGAACGTGATTCATATGGCATGAAACGTGAATACGTGAATAGCATGACATGGGACATGGGTACATGAAAAACATGGCGTTCACATAAGTATCTGCATACCATGGCGTATAGACTTGAGTTCATGAGCGTTGAAGTAAGACTAAGGCATAAGTGTGACTTGCGTGGAGTACAATTGTAGGCTAACTCTTGGGTACTCAGAGACGTAAGGCATGGATAAAACATTACCTTTAGGATTTAGATATACCGAAAGAATAGGACATGGTTCAACATATCCTACTCTTATCACCGTGAGTAAATGCCCTTGTTATAAATAAGACACATGAAAGAATGGATTATAGGCATGTATAACTCGTTCCTCGAACATCTAAGACATGGGTAGAAAGTCACCTTGAACATAACGAGGCCTAGATACTTAGCGACAGGAAAAAGGAATCATGTCGTCATGATCGTAAAACATTAGCTAAAGGAACATAAGCATGAATTACATAGAAGCATGGGTAGGACATCCATCTTGGTTCACCTTCATTATTATCTCACAAAATCATTGTTACAATACCGTTATAAATGGAATGCATAGCGAAATGAATTGGGGCACGAGTATGTGGTAACATGGATAACATAATCATAGGGGTCAAGATCATCATCAGATTTGAAAAGCACTTAGATGCTAGAACATGGACATGAGTATAAAAGTATGATAGATACGTGAGACCTGAATGCGTTTTTTTTTTTAACTTTAGACACGAGCACACCTGATGTGCGAAACATGAAAGGACATTCCCTTGCATACCTTACCATCGTATGAAGTCTTAATTCTTGTATCTTAAACATGGAGTGTAAAGCTCTAACATGGGCATGGTATGGGTATGAAAGGCACGAGTAGAGTACGTCTGGTCATTAATACCACATAATACATGAATTACTCTAGAATTGGAACTGTTATACCCTTAAAACCCACTATTCGCTCTACAACTTTATCTTATAACATAATTACCTAGTACTTGATCTCAACAACATGATAAAAACCACATTTTACGCATCTTATTTTTGGTTCATAAAACTGTGATGCTCTAACATAATCTCCTCAACACCTATCAACTTACGAAACACATAATCTATATCGGTACCTTATTACACAATCTCCCCCTTAGTTCAAAACTTAACATTTAAAGCTTGTGGATCTCTCGAGTTAGCGATAAATGGTCATCTAGTGGCTCTGCTAATCTCCTCAAAAATACTGACGACTCATTTCTTCCGCTTACTTGAAGCAAGTCTTACTTACTGGGAAAACTGGATTACTTAAATGAACGGGTTTCTAATATACATAACTGGCATGCTAGCTTTGTCAGTCTTGGGGAAAACTCTTTTCTGATAACTCTTAAAGACTCTTCTTCTGTAGCTTGCTCTCTTACTGCTTAGGTGATTTTTTTCTTTCACCAATTTCTATACCTCAAATTTAACTTAAACCCTTTGGGTTCTAACACGTCTTCGGTGTATTCAGACAGTTACCTTAGTAGTGCTAACTTGACTAAGTAACTCAAATCGTACTTCTACTAACTCTGCTGAAAATTTCTAATTCACTGTGTCTATTCAAACTTACTCACTATGCTTCTGTTGACCACTTACTAGCATCATAATCTCTAATTCTTCTCTGAGTACTAAAGTGAAGCATAAGGTTATTTCTAACTTTTCCTCCTTATCTGACTCTATTCTGGAGTTGTATACTATCTTTCTGAACTATAGACATGGATCACACTTAGGGAAATTTCATCTGTCTTAAACAAGGAATTGGATCAACTAACCCCAAACTCTCTATACACTTTCAAAATTTATATCATACTATACACCAGGGATAAATATTTAATCATATAACCTAAGAGATAATTGTCATATCTTTTATCTCGTAGTAATATCTGCTTCTTTTAGTAGCTTACTAACGTCATACTCTCTAGGTCTGATCTGAATAAGCTGAAATAATTTAAAACTAACCCTACAAAAATTTATATCGTCTGCTCGTGGTTTTCTTATCGCATCAGTCCCTTCTTAGTCATGTGCATAGATCATATGACAAAAATATATATATCCTAAAAAAAAGTCGAGACTTTCTAGTATTATAGGTGATTGTCTCTTAGGCTATTTCCTGCTCAAAAATACCGTGAATAATTTATGATTGCTGCAGCTAATTTCATAACATGTTACTCTGTAGGGTCTTAAATCTGAACTATCATCCTTATATTGTAGCTTCATGGTCAAAGAGTCCAAATCAACTTACCGTATAGGGTATATAACCTACGTGTGCTACCATACCGAAATTTGTCTTTCAAATGGTACTATCACTTGATAAACACACCATGCACTATTTAGCTAGTCTTGACCTTGAATTTTCTTCTTGCCGCTTACACATTTGATACGTTCAGAATTCGATGGAAAAAGAATATTACTTACTGCTCTAAGCTTTATGGCACGAGTTGGAATAATTCATGATGACCCCATCTGAAAGAAACACATCGATAATGATTAGATTTATATCTTTCTCATCCATTGAGACGTGGCGTATTCGGTAGAATGGGAAAGAACACAAGAGTCTGAGTGATTTCTGAAAACATAGCTCTATTGCACGATCTAGAGTTGAAAGAAGTGAGACAATCTTAAATGTCTTGGTTGTCAACTGTTTATATGTGTGGGCGCCACACACATATAAAAGTGACCCCACTGGACACGGTTTCATAGACTCCCTAAGACACTTGAACCTAGGGCTCTGATACTAAGCTTTGTCACGCCCCGAACCATGGCCTGGGAGTAACACGGCACTCGGGCCTTGCTTGCATGTGTCCGAGCGAACCTCATGGCTTGCTTGTCAACATGGGCATCAAAACAACATAATCTATATGATGCAATTTAAATGAATCAAGAAAATGTAATTTGCGGAATAAAGTCTTGAAATTTTCTCATAGCATGAAATATCATGAAAACATAATAGTCTGCAAACATGAAAGCACAACTGACTCTGTGAACTAACATCTGTCTATGAAACCTCTAAAACATGTCTGAATACTAACTATCAGGACATGGCCCTGGACTACCATAAACTGAATACTAATGCAGACTCCATGTTGAACCCCGAGAGGAGTGGGGCTCACCAATAAGCTGATAACTGAAGTGATCCTACTGCGCAGGTGTATGCTCCTAAAAACCGGTATCTGCACCGTGAAGTGCAGGCCCCGGGCAAAGGGACGTTAGTACATGGTGAATAGTACTAGTATGTAAAACCTGCTGAAACGAAGAACATGGCACAACATAGATATAGGACATGAACTGAAACTGAATGTAACTTGAACATGAGCATGAAACGTGAGTAAAATCTTAAAATAATAAATCAATAGAAATACTTGTATGTAAAACTACTTGTAACGTGGGGAATGCTATAGTATAACCGACAACATGGTCTGGTACTTGCGTCCTACCAGCAGAACACTCACAACCTTGCCAGGGATATGAGATTTAAGTAATAATAAACATGTAAGGATCCAAACTGCATAATGAAGGTGTTGCCTCCTTGCTGACAACCCTTATCCTACGGTGGCTACGTAGTTTCAGGCTATCTGAGCCTTCTCGGTTAACTAAGCAATTCCCAAAACATGAACATAATATAGTTGGCTAAGAAGCCCATGATTTTCGTGAAATAACTTGTAATCATGATTTCACGAAATAACTTGTAACATGGTTTCATGAAATATCTTGTAATATGGTTTCATGAGATAACTTGTCATAGTCTTGCAAACATGTTGATTCATACAACAACAACAACAACCCAGTGAAATCCCACAACATGTTGATTCATGAGTAATAAAAATAGTTCATAATTATATATATATAATTGACTTGAAAACATGCTTGTAACTTGCTACATAAAATCATAAAGTTTCATATAAACATAATGAGAATACATGAGGAAGAATTCATGATTCATGGATTAAGCTAGGGTTCCTAATAACCGTAATGGAAGATTAGGAATACAATAACGAATATAGATACAAAATTCATGTACATAAATACATAAATACGGGCTACCAATATGTTGGGTTTAATGCCCTAGGGTTTGAACTTCATGGATATCAAGAAACGGAGCATGGGGAAGAACGTAGAGATTCCCACATGTGGATGGAAGTTCTACATACCTTAATTGGTCCAAAACTTGAATTAAAGACTTGAGCTTTGAAGAAGATTTCCAAAATCTTGAATTCTTGAACCTTGAGATAGGTTTTCTTGAAAACCCTAGTCTTGGAATGATGATTTCTTGTTTAGATTACAAGGATAGGTATTAGAATTGATTTGGAATAATTAGAGTAGGCTAACCTTGGTGTTCTTGATGATGCAAGAGGGTAGGAAGTCGTTCTAGGGCTTGAAGGAATGAAAAATAATGATTTGAACTGATATGGACGATTATATACTGTTCTGGAAAAATTCATTTTTCGGCCCAGTTAAATACTGGCCGTATTTTGAAATACGGGCCGTATTTTGAAATACGGGCCGTATTTTGAAATACGGTCCGTATTTTGACATATGGACTGCACTGCGTCTCTTTAGTAAAATGGCCATAACTCTTTGCACAGATGTCCGTTTGACCCCCGTAAGATACCGTTGGAAAGGTATTTCAATGCTCTACGACCTTCATCAAGGAAGGTTTCCCAAATTCCAAACAAGTTTTGAAATACGGGCCGTAAAGTGAAATACGGTCCGTATTTAACCATATGACCTCAAAATGTCAAATTCCAGAATGTTCAGAAATTCTTGGTTTCAGTTTACGATTTGAAATACGGCCCGTAAACTGAAATACGGTCACTGTTCATGGGCGTAAACCACCATCTTACAGCTGAAGAGGAAATTTCCAATTCCCACATTCATATAATAGACTCGAAACAAAAGCTCGACTATCCTAAAAGTTATAACATTAAGAACGAATAAAAATCATGAGTCATGCTTGGAATTAGAGAGTAGAATTTCCCCAAGGCTCATATCATATCTTACTTACATCTAGGACATGCCAAAAGAAAGAAGGGATAGGCTTTACATACCTGTCGATGACTATCCGTGAATCCTTTTTGCCTCGTCGCTCTTTTCGCCTATTTATATAAAAGTGACGTTATCGTTAGTAACTACAATTTCTAGTTCGCAACTCTATAGTTCATTCTTTTATAGGACCTACATTCCAGTCTATATATATATTCTCACTTAAATTTTCTATTATCTAACATTTTGGCGAAAATTCGGCAGCACTTCCCCTATAGGTTCACCTACCCCAAATTTCCAATTGTGCTCCTGTAGACACAGAGATACCAATAACAATATATGGACATACTTATACTTCCAATTCCTTCAATTCAACAATATGTTCCTATCAACACAATTTCAACTTTAACTTTCTAATCTTTTCGCCATATAGTTCGGGATAACCACAACTATAATGCGACTTAAAATTAACTATCATGCTTGATCAAAACAGCCCCCTACTCACGGCCAAAACAACAACATAACATTACCATTTACAATTCCTTGTGTTCAACACACATCTATCAAGTTTTACAAGAATCACAACAACATATTCTTTCTTTCAATTTCATGAAATATACCAATAATCCACACGTCAAACAACATTATTTATACACTTATAAGAACTATATTAACATCACATTAGCTCCTACAACAGCCCACAAACCATTTCAACCTCGACTTTAACCATTTAATTCCTTCATTCTCATCATATAATCCATGACAACAACAACCAAAATATTTATTACAATCAGTTCACCAATTCCCACACCAAACAGCCCCCTATGGCTTCCACAATGTTTCAACATCAACATACATAATTTCATACATGAAATGCACATTTATACATCCACAACACGTCCAAATTCATCTTAACGCATGTAAAAGAAGATTAACCTTACCTTAACAAGTTGGCTCCTTAATTTGCTGAAATTGATGAATTTAATCACCAACGTTTTTGCTGCCTCTTTAATGATTAATTCATATTGCTATGACCTCCCATTGGCTGGGACACCATGGAAAATAATTTTTGGCATCAAAATTCACGAGCTCAACTTGCACAGCCATGGCTGGACTCTCTCTCTCTAACTCTGATAATTCACCAAGTGTGAAGATGATGCAATGGATAAAGGGCTGGTTGTGAGTTGGTGGAGCTGCCATGGCTGGCCGTGACTTGGTGAAGCTGCCATGGCTGCCGTGCTCTTTATCTCTCTAGCTCAACAAGGTAGATGAACACTTCTCTCTACTTCAACTTGTGAGTTGTAGTGAATGAATGACTTATTAGTCATCAACTAATCTTTTATATGCTAAGCATGGGCTGGACACGTGTATGGCTGCTCATCATTTTTTTCAACAAAATTCTTTTGTGAAGATGAATTTCAAAGCCATGGTCGTGCATGGCTTCCCACATTCTTCAATAAAGTTCTTTTGGTCTTGGTTTATTCTTATTTACTTGCTATATGAATTGTCCAAGAATATGACTCATATTTCATGAATTTATGTGCGTCCCTTCTCTTTTATATCCATCTAATAATACATTCCCACCACTAAATATAAATCCACACTTGACATGTTGCTCTTCCACCTTTCACGTGCAACTTTGCATCCCAAGGAATATGACTCATTATAATATGAACACATAATACTACTAATTCAATTTGCTCTTCCACCTTTCACGTGCAACCTTGCATTCCAAGGAGTATGTCTCATTATAATATGAACACATAATACTACTAATTTAATTTACTTCATCCATGAGGTACTACCATAGTTGCTTCCACGTTTCCAATGCACATGGGCATGTCCCCTCAATTTATCCATTAATTCCCAACCAATTTATTTACTTCCACTATAATTTTCCCACTTAATAATCCAATCTTGGTAAATAAATCTCAAATTTCCACTAATATTTCCACCAATTGTAATTAATTTGCAAACCGTGAAATTATAAAAATCGGGATTAACAATCCTTGTCCCATGTCCGAAAATAATCTTGTCCTCGGATTTGTGTTGATTAACTAGCGAATAGTCCGTCGTAAATACGGGATATAACATCCTTCCCCCTTTAGAATATTCGTCCTCGAATGTTAACTAGCTTCATAAGGTCTTACGAAGATTCCGGGGAAGTCTCTTTTATTGCGACAACATATAGTCTCATCTATCAATCAATATAATTAAGTGAGGAATTTTGATCACCTGTAGGCATAGGGAACAAGTAAGGATACCTATTCTTCATCTCCTCATCGGCTTCCCAGGTCATCTCTACCCTGTTATCATTTCGCCACAACACTTTAACGGAAGCCACATCTTTAGTACGCGACTTCCTCATCTGACGATCCCATATAGCTACAGGGTTCTCTTCGTAGGACAGTTCCTCCGTTACCTGGACATCATCCACGGGAAATACTCAGGAAGGGTCACTCACAACTCCAGGTATTCCATTCACCCAGGTTCCACTAAGATGTATCATGATCTTAAGGAGATTTATTGGTGGAACGATATGAACAATAATGTGGCAGATTTTGTAGCTAATTGTCCGAATTGTCAGCAAGTGAAGGCCGAACACCAGAGGGCTGGTGGCTTGGCTCAGGTATACCTCGTTCAGCTAGGAGACATGACTCTATTTTGGTGATCGTTGACCGGCTTACTAAGTCGGCGTACTTTTTACCAGTCAAGACCACAGATTCAGCAAAGGATTACGCCAAGTTATATGTTAATGAAATTGTCAGATTGTATGGGACCCCAGTGTCTATTATTTCAAATCGTGGTGCTCCGTTCATAGCGAACTTCTGGAAATCATTTCAGAAAGGATTGGGTACCAAGGTGAACCTCAACACGACTTTTCATACTCAGACAGATGGCCAGGCAGAGCGTACTATTCAAACCCTGGAGGACATGTTGAGTTCAAATGAAAATGGCTCAGAGTCGCAAGAAATCTTACACAGATGTGAGGCGAAGGGACTTAGAATTTTCAGTTGATAATTAGGTGTTCCTTAAAGTCTCACCCATGAAGGGTGTTATGAGATTTGACAAGAAAGGGAAGCTCAGTCCCAGATATATTGGACCTTACAGAATTCTGCGGAAGGTCGGTTTAGTAGCTTATGAACTTGAGTTGCCATAAGATTTGGCTGTTGTACATCCCGTGTTTCATGTGTCCATATTGAAGAAGTGTGTAGGAGACCCGTCATTGGCTGTTTCTGCTGATTCTATAACAGTCAAGGATGGTTTGACTTATGAGGAGATCCCTGTAGCCATTCTTGACTGTCAGGTTCGCAAGTTGAGAACTAAGGAAATAGCCTCAGTGAAAGTCCCGTGGAGGAGTCAGAAGGTTGAGGAAGCTACATGGGAAGCCAAGGAGGATATGAAATCCAAGTACCCATTTTTGTTTGAAGAGCAAGCAGAGAACTCTCAAGGTAACTTTCCATAGCCCATGTCATGTTGTGTCTCGTGTTTCATGCTCATGTCATGTATCCGGTGCCCATGTTCCATGTCTTAGTATTCACTTTCCAGGTAACCATGTCATGTTCGTTCAGTCTCCATGTTTCATGTCATGTTTCCTTCACGTTCATGTAGTCAAGCCATGTCCAGTCATATTCTTAACCATGACCTATTATTCGAGGACGAATGATCCCAAGGGGGAGATATTGTAACACCTCATAACTTCGGGCGAAGGTTCGACTCATAAAATGGTAATATAATGGAACCAATATAAGGGTTATAGGAAGTGTTTTGAAAACTAATCAAGTCATAAGGAATGTCTTTGGGCAAAGCAAAGTTGGAAGCCACTCTACGGGGCATGTTTGCAAGTGAGTTTGTAGAAGGTCTTATTTTCAACCACCATAACCCCTTTATTAGTTAGGAATTTGGGAAAACTTCCTAAATGCAATTTGTAGCCCTTTGAAATACCTTTCCAACGGTATATTATGGGGGTCAAGGTGACATCTGTACAAAACGTTATGGCCATTTTACTGAAGAATTACAAAGCAGTCCATTCACTGGTTATGTTGTACGAACTGGTTATACGGCCCATATAATTTTATACGGACCGTATAACTCGTCCGTACTTCATGAAACCTCAACCCGACGTTCTGTTTTGTGCCATGATAAAATATGGTCATATTATACGGACTGTATAACTTTATACGGACCGTATAATATGTTCATATAATTTCCGCCTCACTTTTGTATAAATTCAATCCTTGAGTTCTTTTATTTCATTATTCACAATTCCAAGACCTAGCAACAATCCAAAACATTAAGATAAGTCAATCCAAACCCTTCCAACTCAATTCTAACATATACTCTAATAATCTAAGCAAGAAATCATTGTTCCTAATCTAGGGTTTTCAAGAAAACCCATCTCAAGGTTCAAGAATCAAGATTTAGGAAATCTTCTCCAAAATTCAAGTCTTTAATTCAAGTTTTGGAGCAATTAAGGTACGTAAAACTTCCATCCACATGTGGGAATCTCTACGTTCTTCCCCATGCTCCGTTTCTTGATATCCATGAAGTTCAAACCCTAGGGCATAAACCCCAACATATTGGTAGCCCATAGTTATGTATTTATGTATATGAATTTTGTATCTATATTCGTTATTGTATTTCTAATCTTCCATTACGGTTATTAGGAACCTTAGCTTAATCCATGAATCATGAATTCTTCCTCATGTGTTCTCATTATGTTTATATGAAACTTTATGATTTTTATCTAGTAAGTTACAAGCATGTTTTCAAGTCAAATATATATATATATATATATATATATATATATATATATATATATATATATATATATATATATATATATATATATATATATAATCATCAACTATTGTTATTACTCATGAATCAAGAACATGTTTGCAAGACTAAGACAAGTTATCTCATGAAACTATATTACAAGATATTTCATGAAACCATGTTTCAAGTTATTTCACGAAAATCATAGGCTTCTTAGCCAACTACATCATGTACATGTTTTTGGTATTTGCTTAGTTAACCGAGAAGGCTCAGTAAAGCCTGAAACTATGTAGCCACCGTAGGATAAGAGTTGTCAGCAAGGAGGCAACACCTTCATTATGCAGTTTGGATCCTTACATGCTTATTATTACTTAAATCTCATATCCCTGGCAAGGTGTGAGTATTCTGCTTGTAGGACGCAAGTACCAGATCATGTTGTCGGTTATACTATAGCATTCCCCCCGTTACAAGCAGTTATATATACATTTATTTCCATTGATTTACTGTTTTCAAACTTTACTTACGCCTCATGCTCATGTTCAAGTTATATTCAGTTTCACTTCATATCCTATACTATGGTGTGCCATGTTTTTTATTTCAGCAGGTTTTACATACTAGTACTATTCACCATGTACTAACGTCCCTTTTTCCCAGGGCCTGCACTTCACGGTGCAGATACCGATTTTCAGGAGCATACACCTGCGCAGTAGGATCACCTCAGTTATCAGCTTATTGGTGAGCCCCACTTCTCTGGGGTTCAACATAGAGTCTGCACTAGTATTCAGTTTATGGTAGTCCAGGGCCATGTCGTGGTAGTTAGTATTCAGACATGTTCTAGAGGTTTCATAGACAGATATTAGTTCACGGAGTCAGTTATGCTTTTACGTTTGCAGACTATTACGTTGTCATGATTTTTCATGCTATAAGATTACTTCAAGACTTTATTCCGCAATTACGTTTTCATGATTCATTTAAATTGCATCATATAGATTATGTTTTTTTGATACCCATGTTGACAAGCAAGCCATGAGGTTCGCTCGGACACATGCAAGCAAGGCTCGAGTGTCGCGTTACGCCCAGGCCATGGTTTGGGGCGTGACAGTTGTCATCAAAAGGGTCACTTTGAGAGGGATTGCCCAAACAAGAAGATTGATGAAACAATAGTCAGTGCATCTACGGTTCAGGTAGCTCAGATAGCTGGATAAAATTATGTGCTAATTGCTTCAATGACATTCAGACACATATGTGGACTTTAGATTCAGCTTGTACCTTTCACATGTGCTTCAGAAAATATTGGTTTACTAGCTACGAGCATACGAGTGGGACTGTACTTATAGGCAACAATGCAGTATGTGAAACAACGGGCATAGATTCTGTCACGACCCAACCCCGTAGGTCGTGACTAGTGCCCGAGTTGGACACTCATATCACCTGTTAACTATAATCATCTACAGCTAGCATATCAAGGACTTATTTGTATATAAAGGCAAGACGTTATTTTAAAGCTGTCGTATATATGCATATCAAAGCCACCTGTCTCCTGAGGAGTTACAACTTTCAACAGTTTATATCGCACATAAGCCGGCAAGGCTACCATTATACACAGCTCCCACAACAAATATATATATATATATATATATATATATATATATATATATATATATATATATATATATATATATATATATATATATATATATATATATATATCTATGCAAGCCGACAAGGCTGCCACTACGAATGGGTACGCCCCAAACATAAGTCATGTCCACACAACGAAACAACAACTATATACAGACCCACACATATGTCCACAGACCTCTAAGAGTAGTGACAGTATCATATGACGGGACAGGGCCCCGTCGTACCCTGAACAAACACATATATATACAACAAAATAGATCTATGCAACAAAAGAGATCTATACCACAAGCTAGGCTCCGGAACAAAGGAGCACTCCAAAGTAGCTGAATAGATATCCTAGGCTGGCGGATCTCCGAAACGAGCGTCTGTACCTGCGGGCATGAAACGCAACCCCCCGAAGAAAGGGGGTCAGCACGGAATATGTACTGAGCATGTAAAGCATGAAATATAGTAAATAGGATCATACTGAGACAAGCAGTGTAGGATCCAGTGCAACAACCAGAAAGCCATAAGACTTACCTTTGAACATAAAGCATATGTGTCAACATCATATCCATATCATTATAGAGTTTAGTAATCATAGCTAAATAATCATTCTGTATATAACATATATAACGTGTCCCGGCCCTCTAGCGAGGGGCTCGGTAAATAAAATCATCATATACATATACATATAACGTGTCCCGGCCCTCTAGTGAGGGACTCGGTGAATAATGATCATATGCCATCCTGGCCGCCATCCCCATATCATCATGTCATCATATCATCATATATATATATATATATATATAACGTGTCCCGGCCCTCTAGTGAGGGACTCGGTGAGTAATGCAGTGAACATGCACACGAAAACATGTCCTGGCCCGGGACTCAGTGAAGGATGTAACGGTAAGCACGAGCAGAGTAATAAGCAACCACATACATACAAATCATCTTTTGCGACTCAATAGATAAGTAAATTAATCAGCTCTCAAGTATCAGGATAATAATCATATTAAGTTCTTTCTAAATGTCATTACAAACTATAACAAGGAACGTTTTAGAATTCATATACATGTATCAATTTAACATGATATAGCTTATGAAAGTCAAGTATACCTCTAATTATGCAATTCTTTAAGAGTAGGGATTTCTATACATCATTTATTAGTCAATCATATAATAGACTCGAAACAATAGCTCGACTATCCTAAAAGTTCTAACATCAAGAACGAATAAAAATCATGAGTCATGCTTGGAATTAGAGAGTAGAATTTCCCCAAGGCTCATATCATATCTTACTTACATCTAGGACATGCCAAAAGAAAGAAGGGATAGGCTTTACATACCTTTAGCGTTTAGTCGAAATACAACTTGTACACGCTGCCCAATAGTACCTTATCCTATATTAAGATATCAAGAGCTACGATTAGGCTACGAGGGAATTCAATACGTATTCTAACTTTAATAATCCTCTTTAACCAATTAGACGACGTTTCGTTCGTATTCAAACCAACTACTACCATTAAGCCAATATTGTTAGTCATGCTTTCAAGTATTAACCCAAGACTATTTAAACATGACGCGAGGGAACTTCGGACAGCCCGCACATTATTCAAACCAGCCCGACCAACATACCATACAATTCGCAATTTTCCAACTTCAACCACAACAACAACAACAACACGTTTAGCGATATTGTTTATATAATCTCAAGAAACTATATTAACGACATACTAACTTCTACAACAGCCCATAACGACTTCAACCCCAATTTCTAACCACCAATATCCTCATTCTTATTTTAGAACCCACGACAACAACAATCAACATTCAAAATAAATTTAACCCATCCTTTTTACTAAAACAGTCCACGGTTTGGACTGTTTTCCTACTTCAACATATACCATTTCTTTTACACTTCAAACTCACATATTCACGATGCATACAATGCACCACAACGTTCATAACAACAACAATTAAAGTATCAAATAAATCAGTCCACCAATTTCCCCTAAACCAGCCCCTACACGGCTTCAATACCAACATACAAAATTCCATGATTTTTATTCATTTCCACACATTACCACACGTTCAAACCATCCACAATATATGTAAAATAAGATTGGACATTACTTCATATAAGCCTTTCACACGACTAACTTTAAATTTCAACTACAACATTCAACCCAACATACACAATTTCATGTATCAAATTCATATTTGTACATTCACAACACATTCAACTTCATCCTAAAACATATAGAAAATAATCAATTCTTACCTTAACAAGTTGGTTCCTTAACCTTGCTAATCACTTGAATATCCACAACACATTGAGACATTAATCACACTTGGAACTTCAACAAAATTTTCCTCCACTGCTCGGCCAAGCAGTTCTGGCCGAGACCCCTCTCACTTCCACTCTTTTCTTTTGGGTTTGTTTAGCTCTTGAAGCAAGTTCATGAAATGAACATTTCATGACTTGTTTAAGTATATATATGGTTTCTAATTGTGTTACACGTACTCCCCCCTTTGTTGACTCACCAAAGCATTGTTTCATTGCATTATTTTATTATTATTATTATTATTATTATTATTATTATTATTATTATTATTATTATTATTATTAATCGGGTGGGGCCCACACGCCTAATTAGGCTAATTAATGATTAATTAAATCTTAATCCCACTTAATAATCTAATCATGGTAAATTAATCCCCAAATTTCCATTAATATTTCAATACCAAACGAAATTTATAGGCAACTTGTGACTTGAACGAAATCGGGAGTTAAAGTCTCTACCTCGTACCTTAAAATAGTTTGTCTTTAACTTGTCGCGTTTAGCTTAAAATATCCCAATGTATAAAAATACGGGATATAACAGGTTCAACCCATATACGGCGTCATGACGACATCATAAGAATATTGTCTAATGTTCGACATGTTCTTGATATGAAAAAAAAAATATGATCTCTCTTGGTACTCTTGATAAGCTCGGATATAAGCATGTGGGTGAAGGTGGAATCTGCAAGGTGACTAAGGGTTCTCTAGTCATGTTAAAGGCTAAACTGGAGGGTGGTCTTTATGTACTTATGGGCAGCACCATTGTAGGTATTCCGAATGCTACAACCTCACAGTTATCAAATGATAACACGGCTAAGAAATGGCATATGAGATTAGATCATATAAGCGAGAGGAGGTTGGCAATTTTGAGCAGCCGAACCTTTTGAAAGGTAAGAAGACTAGTTGATACGCTCAAATTACACCTATTAATGTCATAAAGCGGACGTTGTCAAATATAGTAACCCAAACAAGGTTGGGGTCGAATCCCACAGGGAATATGGAGATAAAGGGGTACTAATTGTATGCGATACTAGTCTTTAAAGGCATTAATACTATTCCGAATGTTTTGAAAAGAGATTTGGTTTGTATTCGCTATTTTGAAGTGTTCGGAATTTGTTTGGATTTGGAGAACTAAAGTTGTGTCCCCGCGATGATTAGATTTTATGCTGTGGGTGTCAATATGATATATTTCTAATGGTTCGGAGTTATGTATGCACTTAATCTCTAATGCACTTTCTAATATTTTCCAATAGTTAAAGAGTATTTATTTTCATGATTTTCCCAAATGCAGAAAAGTTGTAAATAAGATATGCCAAGTAGAACTCATCTTATCCCTAAGCTAGTTCATTAAACGAGGATTAGCGCCCCGAGTCCTTGTTATATTATTTCAAATCACACTCTAGTTCATCTTTCCAAATAAACTAGGGTTTCTGCATGAACAAGTGTTTGCAACCACCAATGAACAATGAATACGAGAAATAATAAAACACATCACAACCCATTATATATATATACAAGGTTAGACACCCATTACATAGCACCTATCATTTTGGGTCCACAACTTTGATTAAAGAAACTACTCACACATTATGGTTTCAAAAGTAGGAGGCAATAAATGAGACATAAAGCTTACAAAGTGTGATAAAGATGATGAAAAATGGAATATTGTTGTTACACTAAGCTCCAAAAGGGGAGTATTCAATGCTCACTCACCATTGGAAGTTTGTTCACGTGGTTACAATAAAGATTCTGACTGCAAAAAAAAAAACCTAAAATGTTCTTTAAATAGGCTTCAAAAAAACGCACAGTAGCTACTGACAAAATTGCCCCCGATAGCAAAATCGACGGACCGTCGATCGTTCGACGATCCGTTGATTTCTCCGTCCTTTGTACCTTCAGCAATGTGTTCCATTCGACGGTGTCGTCGATCAGTTCGACGCTCCGTCGAGTATTCCGTCTTTCTCTCTTCTTGTTGAGAGATCCTGATTGACGACACAAACGACGAAGCGTCGATCAGTTCGACGCTTCGTCGATGCCTCCGTCCTTTGTCGTCTTCAACTTTGTCATCACTAAAAACTCGAGCTTATCGACGCTTCAAAGGACGGTTCGTCGGCTGAGCGACGGAACGTCGATTCTTCATTTCTGGCCAATTTTTTCTTTGTTCTTTACCTTTTGCTTTTGGGCCATTGTTTTCCTAAAACACAACAAAACATATTAACGAGAACCAGACTTACTTGAAAACAACCAAAATTCATAGTAAAAAGGCGTCGAATGTGCCACAAATCCGCGGCACATCAACACCCCCAACTTAGGATCTTTGCTTGTCCTAGGGCAAGTCAGACAAAACAACCACAAAATAAAATTACAACTATGCTAAAAATAAAGTAAAAGTGACTACAATGGTGCTTGCTCATCGCTACCGGCATGTGCATTTTTCAAATCAACTCCCTCTTTCCTCATTCCCAAGCAGGGTTCTTTCAAAACAAACTTAGTACAATTGACCATGACGCTTCAATTGATGATATCACATTATTAGAAGCATTTATGCGTGCAAGTATTCACCGTTATGCCCTCACTTAGATTAGAGAATGTCCCACACACAATTTTACAATAAGAATCGGGACAAGGATAGATGAGAATAGAAAGCACTCGCGCTCACAAAGAAGTTCATGATTTACAAGTGCAGATACCATATGCTTGCCTTTAATTTCAATGCCTAACACTTTCAGATGGTTCAGTTGTGATCACTATAGGACTTGTTCTTGGGTTGTAATGTAGGCTCGGGGACGGGTAGGATACTCATTTAGGAATTAGTGACTCATCCTCCTCGACACTACAGATTTTGACATTTCTTCTCATACCCAATCTATTCATTCTTCAACTCATGACTAAGATGTGATTTTACTCTTATTAGAATTTACAATCTTTTTATGAGACAATATTATTATTATTATTATAAAACTATATATATATATATATATATATATATATATATATATATATATATATATATATACACTTTTTTTTTGTTTTTTTAAACTTTTCTCAAATTTAATCCGCTATCACATCCAGTTCTCGACTATGCAACTCACACACACCCAGCTTTAGGCTCATGGCCTTTACTTCACACCTATACCACCCCCAGCTTTAGGCGATTTGCCTCTTTTCTCTAGTAGTGTCAAGGAGGGAACGGGTGCGAAGATGGAATGAATTCATGAAGTGGGGACAAGGTTTGTTACGGCTAATCAAGAGAAAAAGTCAAAGGCTCAACGTGGGAACTAGTGATATTCATATAGAACAGGTTTTGGGATTTTTAAGGCTGACGTGACTATTTAGAAGGAAAGCCTATCATCACTTCACAACCAACTATCCTAAGCGATATAACACGACCTATCAGGCAAGTTCTGGACCCATATATGCTAACAATGAACACAAGAAGTTCTCACACTCACAATGGCATAAAGATTTGAACACTCAATTCATACACACTCTGATATTTATGATGTCACAAAGAGAACCATACATGTCAATTCATTACAACCTGAGAAACTCAAATTTACTTTCGGAGGGGTCGATTTCAAATCAATCCATTTTCAAGCTCACAAATATCCTTTTTCTTTCAAAATTCATGCCAAAAGTTCAAAATGCAACAACCATGAAAGTCACAATTACTTTAAATAAAATTTAACAAATATATATACTACAAAGTACATCAGGTTACCCCACCCCCAGCAAAAAGAGGATGCATTGTCCCCAATGCATCAAAAAATCATACCATCACCCCATGGTGGTGGGGCCTGATACGCTCAAATTACATCTATTAATGGCGTAAAGCGGACGTTGTCAAATATAGTAACCCAACAAAGGTTGGGGTCGAATCCCACAGGGAATATGGAGAGAAAAGAGTACTAATCGTATGCGATACCGATCTTTAAATGCTTTAATCCTATTCCGGATAGTTTGAATTGATTGTTGAATAATGTAATTGAATACTTTGACTTAAAATGTAATTAATGTGAGAGAGAGAGACTAAGGTTGTGTTCCCCAATTTGATTAGATATTATGCTTCAGGTTTCAAGGTGATATACTTCTAATGGTTGTTCTATGAATATGCACTTGGTCTCTTAAAGACTTCTTAATGTTTCCCAACAGTTAAGCAGTATTTCCTCTTTATGATTCTTCCGAATATAAAAGAGTTACAATCGAAGAGCGACCAATAATGCCAATTTAGACTTATTCTTATTCCTAAGTTAGTCTATTAAACGAGGGTTAACGCCTCGAGTCATTGTTATTCAATCTTACCAATATTGACTCTCTTTCCCAAGAAAAGTCAATATAATGGCTTCGGCTAATGCTTGCAATCATTACCCAACGTTACAACTCAAAGATAGAATAAATAACAACAACCATTATGCATATATCATAAATAGAAACCCATTCACATAATACCCATCATGGGATTCACAACCTTAGAATTGAAATTAGCTACTCATAATGTTTCTTGACAGAAAAAGCTTAAAGATTAACATAATACACTTACAATACTAATACAAGATGGAATGAGAGTGAAGTTGTTTCCTTAAATGCTCCAACCACTTCAAGATTAAAAACCTAGGGTTTATGCCTCTAAAATAAAATCTGAATAATGAATTAAAACCCTACATTATGTATTTATAGAGCCAAAAATCGCGCCAAGTTTTTGGACAAAAATGCCTTTACGCCGCGTTGTTACGGACCGTAACTCAGGTTACGGTCCGTCCTTCATTTCGTCATTTGACCACTTTGACGTTACGGCCACCATGCGACGGACCGTACCCTGTGTTACGGTACGTCCTTCTGAAGCGTAAGTGGTGACAATTACTTGGCAACTCTCTGGAATTTTGGCTGAAGTTACGGTGAAGTGTTACGGACCGTAACACTAAACCGTAACACTGAAGGTTTTATTGAAACTCTCTGGAAATTTAGCTCATGTTACGGTGACATGTTACGGACCGTAACACTCCACCGTAACACTGATGGTTTCAATGAAAACTTTTTGGAAATTCAGGCCCTATTACGGTTCAAAGGTACGGACCGTAACATGATTTACGGACCCTGTTACGGTCCGTAACATGAGTTACGGAGCGTCGCTTAGCTCCAATTTGTCCGTTTTTTCAGCATTACTTCTCATTTCCGATCCTTAGTTAATCAACCCTATAAAACACAAAAATAACATAAGAAACAATGTAAAAACACTTAAAATCAAGCAACATGTCTAGTTACAAAGGCATAAAATGTGCTAAAATTCACGGCACATCAACACCCCCAACTTAAGCTTTTGCTTCTCCTCAAGCAACTACAACAATACTCGCTACTAACACACGACATCTTAGCAAAATAAGAATGACTACGGTGGGTTTGGCATGTGTTTCTAGCACGGACTCTTCAATCCAAGAAAAATATTTAGGCTCTTATCCATCTCCTGTTTGTGACACAAGTCGCGCATTCCAGAAAAATTTCAATTAACTATGCAACCTCAATTAATGACACAATCATAGTACGGGGGTCTCTATGCACATGAATTTCGATTTCCGGAAAGCCATTTACTTTGAAACCTACAATCCTTATGCCCTCACATAGACCAAAGAATGTCCCAACACACATTTACGACATAAATGGGACAGAAGACTAAAGAGACAGAAGAACACTCATACTCACAAAGAAATTTGCATACCATGCGTGCACAAACCATAGGCTTGCCTTTATTTTCCATGCATTCAACTATGAACAATTTGATCGTGATCACTTTAGGACTTTTTGGGCTTGTAACATTGGCTTAGGGATGGGTAGGATGAATATTTGGATATCGGTGACTCACTCTCCTCGACACTTCTTTTTGACTTCATTCACCATTCTTCCTATCATTTCCGACCCTCCATCTTTAGCGTGGATTTTTTTTTATTTTTTTATTATATATATATATATATATATATATATATATATATATATATATATATATATATATATATATATATATATATATATATATATATATATATATATATATATATATATATATATATATCCACACTGAATTATGTCCCTTTATACTCGTGATCACCCCCAACAGGCCTTTGGCCTCATTTTCCGCATCTTGACTTATCACCCCCAACTTAGGCTTTTAGCCTCATTTTCCGCACTTTTGACTTGTCACCCCCAACTTAGGCTTTTAGCCTCATTTGCCATTCTTCTGTGTCAAGGAGGGACTTGGTGCCAAATGGGTTTATTCACAGAAGGGAAATAGGTTAGTTCATGGTTAATCGAAGAAAAAGTCTATAGGCTCAAAGATGGGAGACTAGCGATCATTTTCTGTACGGGCCAGGCTCATTTAAGATACTTGGGGGTTAATACAAAGAAAGCCTAAGATCACTTCACAATCAAATTCTCCTTAGAATTCACGCACGACCAACCGGGCAAGTTCTAGATTGCAAGCATCATATGCAAATAGAAGCTAAAAACTCACCACACAATGGTATAAGGATTGTTTAAATATTCCGACTTCATTTCCGTTTGAAGATTTCATATGCATAAACACCCTTTCTTTGCAATGTCATTAAAAGGACCATACATGTCAATATCAACAACTCATTTTTGATGTATATCACAAATTATTTTTCGGAGGGATATCATTGAACTTGTAAAAACCATTTATATCTATGCTAGAAACACGGACCACTACCACTTAAGTCATCATTACTTTACTTCTATATTAAACATCCTAAACATTCTAGGTTTAACATACACATAGCATTCTTCGGGAATAGAAACACATAGCAAAGAACAGCCGAAGAACGTCCTAACACATACTTGCTAATAAAAATAATACCAACAAAAAAAAACAATAACAATTGTCTTAAACACATGCTTATTATCACAATTTTGGGATAAAATACCCATCAAAACAAAAACACTAAAAACAATATCTAGTATACTAAAACAGCAATCCCAACAACCAATCAGCAAATACCACACCCCCAACTTAAAAGCATGCATTGCCCTCAAAGCATCAATATAACGCATTAAAAAAAATGGAGGGCCTCCCTGGAGCGCACTAGGCACTCAGATCTGTCGCAGTATCATGGGGTGGATCAGTGGGTGGGGGAGAAATACGGTGAATCGGGACTCCTGGCGGATTCTTTTCAAAGTACGCCGCTCCTCTTCCTTATTCTGTGGGCACAACTCAGCATATGGATCAAGACTTTGGAGAATGGGCTCGAGATCTGGCGATGCTCTGCTTCGCTTCCCTTTGTCCACAGAGGGGATATCCTCCTCCAACTCCTCGTCGTGCTGTTCCTCAACTGTGTCTTCGTTGTCATCATCCCCTAGTAGGCTCTAAACTGGCTGGTATAGGCTCTGTACCAACTCTGTGTGTACTTTAGGAAGCTGGTCTGTCGCCACAGCCACTTCCCTGGGCCTTCAATTTCTGCACATCATCCTTGACAGACCGCAACTCACTCCGAATAGCGCCCAATTCCAATGTAGGGTGTGTCCTAGTCAGCTCAGTCATCCTGTTTTCAATGCCATCTATCCGGGAGTGGATTTGTAGGTGGTCCGCAGCCATTTGTTCTTTTATCGGTCGCAGCGCTGTATCAATAGCCCTTTTGTGTACAATTTTAGCTCAGTCATGAGCTGCTTGACCTGCCTGTCTGTGCGATCCGCTTGCAGGACCACTGCCCCAAAATTTTCCCGGTTGAGCATCATTTTTCTTCGAAGCTCGGGTGGGACTCCGGGTATTGGCTGCGCTGGTGCTGGGCTCGCTCCAGTGGAAAAGGTAGGACCACCCGAAGTAGGCGCGTCTGGAACGGGCATGGGCTGTGTAGCATACGCAGCCGGTGGAACCCCAGAATCTGTGGGCTGACCCGCAGCAGCTTCCTCAGCACCCATGATAGCCAAAGGTATAACATCTGACCCCGTAGGCCCCTCCGGCACCTCAGAAGACGACACAGAAGGCACTGAACCCTAGCTCAAGACATCATCTTTCCCTTTTGTGATGTCATAAAAATGGCTGGCAACCACACTGTGATCGATATGGGTTAGGGGTTCTGGTTCTGCACGCGAGCATAGTAGCGTAAGCAGACATGGATGAATGAGGGAAGTGGCCGGCTGGGTGGCTCTTTCTCGGAGATCGTCGGCTATCAGTCGTCCGAAGTTGATCTTATACCTTGATATTATGGCCGCCACCAGAACAGCCCTGTCTGGAGTCAAATAATTATCTGATTGGGTACGACGGATGCGGAATAGAACAATCTGCCACCAAAACTTTGCTTCTGGCGTTAGGGTGTTTTTCCAAATCCGCGTGGTGGCTGTCAATTTTGGTACTATGGCCCATTCATGATCTGTTGTCCGTGCAATAACTGAAGCTACCCATTTTCGGACGGGGATTGTATCCTTCTGTTCAATTTTGTATGCAAACTCCCCTTCTTCCACTGCTGTAGGCTCTATATAATCTTCCCCGAATAGTGTTTTATTTATAGCCGATGGAGAGACATCTATCTTCTTTGTCCGGAATACAACCTCATTCATTGCCGGTACTTGAGTTGCTCACTGCCCTTTCTTCACTACTTTAAATACAGCTTCCCCATATGAAGCGTAGAATTCCCTAACAAAAACCGGTATGTAGGACCCAACGGGGTTTTTCAAAAACTCCAACTTGTGGAATCGGATAGTATCACGGATGCCGGGATATCCTTCTATTCCATCGAAGATAACATTTCGTTCCTCGAAAATACTCCGCCTTGGGTCCATTCCCTCACCTTTTACCAGCTCACACCCCTTGTTATACAAATCTTCAGATCCCTCCACATTAAACCGGAGGATCTTCTCAGTCATAGCTTGCAGTCGAATGTCAAGTTTCCTCCTTTCCTGTTCGCGCTCTTTTTCGCGCTCCTCCGCAGTAGGATGTCTAATGGGTGGTTGAGGTCGGTGTGTTGGTGTGATAGCCCGCTGGGGTTCACTTTGGCTCGACGAACTCGACGAGCTCGACTCTCTGGCCTCCTCAGCCGAGGAGGAACTTTCTGATTGCGGATCTGGCTGGCTGGTTGCGACTGGTGGGGCTGGCTTGCCAGGTGCGACTGGCCTCTTTGTAGGCCTGGTGTCCTTGATTAGATCGTCGTCGCGCAGCCGTGCGGTTACTTTGCTTGCAGCACGACCTTTTCCTTTTTCCGCTACCTTAGGTGAAACCTTCTTTGATTTTTGTGGTTTACCCATACCTGTGGAAGGCAAAGTTAGATATGATGTACGAGAAATTGTTCAATTATAAACTTTATTGATGGAAGTTAAAGACTTCATTAATTGAGGTACCGTAACACAGTCGACGGTCCGTAACAGCTCACCGTAACATGACCCAAATTTTCAGAAAACTTTCTGGAAATTTGAGAGGTGTTACGGTCCGTAACTAGTGTTACGGCCCGTAACACCTCACCGTAACGTCTCTCAAAATTCCAGAAAGTTTTCATGGAATCCATCAATGTTACGGTGTGGTGTTACGGTCCGTAACACAGGGTACGGTCCGTAACAACCCATCGTAACATCAGCCAAATTTCCAGAAAGTTACTGGAAATTTGAGAGTTGTTACGAAGGGTGTTACGGTCCGTAACACCAATTACGGCCCGTAACACAGAACGACGGACAACATATTATCATACAAACTTTTTGGCCAAAATGTTTTTTTTTTTTCGTTTTAAGCACGAGGCCAAAATTTTCAACTTTATGCTCCATATGTATGGTGTAAAACAACATTTTATCCCCTCACATACCTCGGGTTACTCAGACTTCACCCGGTTTTACTAAAGTTTTCATTGGGGACTTTTATCGAACAGTTGGTGGGCAAACCGATTTAGTAATTTTACGAATGAAACTTTCAATCGGATTTGCCCTCCAATTCCGTGGGAAGCAATTGCTTGTGCCCATAAATCTTTTAAACAACATCAATACCAATCCCAACCCCCAACCATTGTCAAATCCCCCATAAATTATCAATTGAAATTCAAACTAAATCAACACAGCCCAAAACACGAATTTCAACAAATGTTATACGAAATTACTCATAAACATCATAGAACTCGCATCGATAGCTAAAAGAAAAGAGTAAAGACATGTAATACCTGATTGTTGGCGATTGTAAGGATGAAAGTCGAACTTAAAACAATGATTGTGATAAGAAGATAGCAATGAGATTTAAAGAAATAGGAAGGAGAGTGGGAGATATAGAGAGGGGAAACTGATTAAAATGTGAAGGAGGCAGTTCGTTTGGTTATGTAAAAAAAAATTTAACCGTCGGGTTATGTATTTAAACATAACCGACGGTTACGTTTCCTGTTACGGACCGTAACACTAGATACGGACCGTATCACGTGTTACGGTAAACCAAACGACCCCGTTTCACTTATTCATTAATGACCTGGCAATACAGCCTACGGACCGTAACGTGTGTTACGGTCCGTATCACCTGGCGTAACGGGTGCGAAATTTCCAGTGAATGCCCATAATTCTTGACAAAGTTACGGTCTTGTGTTACGGTCCGTAACATGTACGACGGTCCTTAACTTTAGACCGTAACACTATTCCTCATTCTTCAGTGATTTCTGGGTTTTTTTCTAGCTTGTTACGCTCCATGATACGGGCCGTAACATTAGTTACGGTCCGTAACGTGGATTGTCTCGTTTGGAAAAACTCAGCAGGTGATTTGCCTCTTCAGTGCTCCAAATCCTACCACATTAGCACCTCAAAAACACACAAGAACACAAAGAAAATACAAACTTTAAACTACTTACAAAGCAGTAAATGTGGGTTTCCTCCCACACAGCGCTTGGTTTAACGTCACAGCTCGACGTGGTACCTCATTTTCGAGTTCAGGAGCCATATTTCAAACGATACCTATCCACGACCTTACCATCATCAATACACCAATGGTAATACTTCACTCTTTGTGCATTCACCTTAAAAGTCCGAGTGCCATCCTCGGATTTCACCTCAATGACGCTTCCATTTGGGGATACACTTACAATTTCAAAAGGGCCAGACCACCGAGACTTTAACTTGCCCGAAAAGAACTTTAGGCGCGAATTGTACAACAAGACCAAATCCTTTGGCTGAAAATCCCTTTTTAGGATCTTTGAGTCATGATAGTATTTCATCTTTTCCTTGTACAGTGTTGCACTTTCGTACGCATTGTACCTAAATTCATCCATCTCGTTGATTTGAAACAACCGCAGCTTGGTTACTTCATGCCAATCCATATTCAGCTTTTTCAATGCCCATAGGGCTTTATGCTCTAGCTCAATACGCAAATGACATGCCTTCCCAAATACCAACTTATACGGTGAAGTCCCTATAGGCGTTTTGAATGCCGTGCGATATGCCCATAAAGCATCATCCAACTTTTTAGACCAGTCAGTGCGATTCACATTGACCGTCTTTGCCAAGATGCTTTTTATTTCTCTGTTTGAGACCTCAACCTGACCACTCGTCTGAGGATGATATGGAGTGGCAACCCTGTGATGCACGCCATATTTTTCAAGAAGATCAGCAAATGGTTTGTTGCAGAAATGAGAGCCACCATCACTAATAATAGCTCTAGGAGTGCCAAATATGGTAAAGATGTTCTTTTTGAGGAACGCATTTACTCTCCTACCATCATTGTTAGGCAAGGCCACCGCCTCCACCCATTTGGAGACATAATCCACCGCGACAAGAATGTATTTCAGGCCATAGGAGCTTACGAAGGGCCCCATAAAATACATCAAATAGTTCCACCTCAAGCACAAAATTCATCGGAGTTTCATGCCTCCGACCTATTGTGCCCTGGCGTTGGCATTTATCACAAGAACGTGCCAACATATGTTCGATTTCCACTGTGATGTCCACCAACCGGAGAATCATGGCAAGCCTTCAAAATATCCATCACCTCAGATTCCGCCACACATCTCCGGATCATGTTGTCAGCACACGTTCTGAACAAGTAAGGCTCATCCCAACAATACTGTCGACAGTCTCTCAAGAACTTCTTCTTCTGATATGTCTTCAACTCTTTAGGAATGATGCCAGTTACCAAATAATTGGCAATATCGGCATACCATGGTGCTACATCATTGGAGATTACCAAGACTCTTTCATCTGGAAAAGTGTCATCAATATCCAGCACATCACTCGGTTTCGCTGGTGCTTCAAGTCTGGAAAGATGGTCAGCTACTTGATTTTCTGACCCTTTTCGGTCTTTGACTTCAAAGTCAAATTCCTGTAGCAACAACACCCATCTTATCAACCGAGGTTTAGCATCCTTCTTCGCAATCAAATAGCGCAATGCAGCATGGTCAGTGTGAACCACTACCTTGGCACCCAACAAATAAGCCCGGAACTTTTCAAAAGCATAAACAATAGCAAGTAATTCTTGCTCCGTTACTGTATAGTTCAGCTGAGCTCCATTCAATGTTTTGCTGGCATAATAAATTGGGTGCAGGATTTTGTTTAGCCGCTGACCAAGCACAGCGCCAATTGCAAGACCACTGGCATCACACATTAATTCAAAGGGAAGTGACCAATCTGGGGACACAACAATAGGTGCGGAGGTTAATTTCAGCTTCAACTCGTCAAACGCCTTGATGCACTTCTCATCAAAATTGAATTTGGAATCTTTTTCCAAGAGTTTGCACATTGGATTTGCAATTTTGGAGAAATCTTTGATAAACCTTCTATAAAATCCAGCGTGTCCCAAGAAACTCCGAACTCCTTTTACTGAAACGGGCGGAGGGAGTTGTGAAATCACATCGATTTTAGCTTGATCAACCTCAATCCCTCTTTCTGAGATCTTATGGCCAAGGACAATGCCCTCCTTGACCATAAAATGACACTTCTCCCAGTTGAGCACAAGGTTGGTCTCCTCACACAGTTGTAGCACCCGATCAAGATGAACCAGACATTCATCGAATGAATCTCCCACCACAGAGAAATCATCCATGAAGACTTCAAGAAAGTTTTCAACCATATCAGAGAATATGGACATCATGCATCGTTGGAAGGTAGCTGGGGCATTGCAAAGACCAAATGGCATCCGGCTGAAAGCGAATGTCCCATAGGGACAAGTGAAAGTAGTCTTTTCTTGGTCTTCCAATGCGATATTGATTTGGTTGTACCCTGAGTACCCGTCCAAGAAACAGTAATAAGATCTTCCAACTAGCCGATCAAGCATTTGATTAATAAAAGGCATAGGGAAGTGATCCTTGTAGGATGCGGTATTCAACTTCCGGTAGTCCATACACACTCTCCACCCGGTGACAGTCCTTGTTGGAATCAACTCATTTCTAGAGTTAGGGACAACAGTGATACCCCCTTTCTTTGGCACACACTGGACTAGGCTTACCCATTGACTGTTGGCAATGGGGTAAACCACCCCAGCATCTAGCCACTTAATAATCTCCTTCTTCACCACCTCTTGCATCGGTGGGTTTAATCTTCGCTGATGCTCAACACTTGGCGAACTTTCCTCCTCCAACTGTATTCGGTGCTCACAAATTTCGGAGGGAATCCCCCTGATGTCTGCAATAGTCCATCCCAAAGCTCTTAAATGCTTCCTCAATACTGCGATGAGTCTTTGGATTTGGCCCTCATTCAGAAGTGATGACACAATGACTGGAAGAGTGGAATTCGCTCCAAGAAACACATATTTAAGATGGGATGGAAGTTGCTTGAGGTCCAACTTCGGTGGCTCAATAATTGATGGTTTTGCTGGAGGAGTTGTTCTTTTCTCTAAATCAAGAGACAGTTTCTTGGGCTCATAAGAGTAAGACCCCAGACCAATGAGTGCGTTCACTGTCTCAGTATATACCTCCATTTGTTCAGCATCAAAATTCACCAAGATGGCCGATAGTGCGTCACTCAAGCATTCTTCTTCCATTTTGAATTCCACAGCTTCATCCACCTCATCAACAGAACTGATGACGGAAATACTTTGATAAGGACTAGGTAATTTCATACCTTTGCTTGCGTGAAAAGTCACCTCTTCATCGTTCACCCGGAACTTTATTTCGTGTTTCTCGGAATCCATAAGAGCCCTCCCTGTGGCAAGGAAAGGTCTTCCCAGAATAATAGGAATTTCTTGATCAATAGCACAATCAAGAATCACGAAATCTGCCGGCAGTAGAAATTCCCCTATTTGAACCAGCACATCATCAACTACCCCCACTGGCCTTTTTATAGATATGTCAGCCATCTGCAACCTCATGGTAGTTGGCCTTGGCATCGCTAGCCCCGATCTCTTAAAAATTTCCAGAGGCATAAGATTTATGTTGGCCCCGTTATCACACAAAGCCCTGGCAAAATTTTGCTGCCCTATGGTGCATGGAATTGTGAATGCTCCAGGATCTTCCCTCTTTTGCACTGTGGTCTTGGAAAGAATGGCACTAACGCGGTGAGTGATACCCACAGTATCGTGTTTCAATGGCTTTTTCTTCTTTGTTAAAAGATCCTTCAAATATTTAGCAAAGCCAGGCATTTCTTGGACAGCGTCCATGAAAGGAATATTCATCGTCAACTGCTTGAGTTGATCATAAAACCGCAACCACTTCTCATCTTCTGTTTTTCTCACCAGCCTTTGAGGAAAAGGCGGTGAAGATTTGAACAATTGGCTCAAGGGGCGAAGAGCACCGGAAAGTTTTGCCTTCCTTTTTTCCTGGTTTTCCACCGGTGCATTGGGGTTATTAATATTCTGCTCTTCTTGGGCCACAATAGGGACTTCCTCCCCTGCTTCTTCCTCCACAATATCATCCAATACATCAGGCTGCGCTTCTTTTTCAACAATTGGTTCCTAATCAATCACCTTTTTATTAGCATCATGAAGTATTTTTCCACTTCTGGTGCTAATAGCAAGTACATTCTCCACAGAGTTCACTCCACTACCTTTTGGATTAGGAACTGTATCACTCGGTAGTTGTCCCCGTTGAGGAGTATGCACTTCTCGGGAAAGGTCTCTAAATTGTGCTTCAAGCTTCTGAATGGAAGCTGAATGCGATAGTTGGACCTGAGACATTCCCTTGATTGTGCTCTCTGTTCTGTCTTGATTCATCAGCATTTTCTGCATCATACTCTTCAGTTCAGCAGAATCATTAGACGTGTTGCCAGCAGAGTTATTAGTTGAATTATCTCTCCATGGTTGGGAATTAGATGTTTGCCCCCTAGGTGGAATGTAGGGGTTGGAGCTCTTGTTGCCATAAGTATAGTTGTTGTAATTCCCTTGATTGGAACTGCCCTGATCATTTCTTCCATAATTATTCCCTTGGAATTGTTGTTGAGGCCTTTGCCATGGGCGATTACCGGGACCTTGATAGTTTTGTCGTTGATAACCCCTTTGCAAGTTATTGACATAATTCGCATCCTCATATTGAGGCTGCCCCTCTAGATAAGTTTCGTCAGAAACTTGGTACATTCCGGGAGCATGAGGTGGCATCTCGTCAATAACATTCACATATTTGGCTTCTTTCTCCATAAGTCTTTTCGATAATAAATCCGCGGTGGTTTGCAATTGAGCGAATGCATGATCTCGCTCATGATTTTCTTTGGCCACCGCGGCCACAGAGGGACTACCATATGATAGGACTTCGCTATCACTCGAATGCCAGGCTTGATTGTGGGTAGTAAGCTTGTCGAGCAACCTGGTGATGTTGACAAAGGATTTGTCCATGAAGCATCCCCCAGCTGCAGTGTTGACAGCAATTTGATTCATGGTATCAAGCCCCTTGTAGAACTTCTCTGTGAGGATTGCATCTGGAAATCCATGAGTCGGAGATTGAGCTAGATAATATTTGAAACGCTCCCATGCTGCATATAGTTGTTCCCCCGGAAGTTGTTTGAACCCAAAAATCTTGTTCCGAAGTTCAGCCTTTTTGCTTGGTGGGAACCATTTTTTCAGAAATATATTGGCCAACTCGTTCCAGGTGTGAATAGTATTACTGGGGAGCTTTTCATACCATTCCCTCGCTTGGCCAGCCAAGGAATATTTAAAAACCCTTAATCGCAGTGCATCAGCAGGGACAGCACCTTGAGATTGTTGAGAGCATACATGCAGTAAATTCCTCAGGTGTCGGAGTGGACAATCCTCCGAAGAATTTCGAAAATAGCCTTCAAGTTTCAATAGCTGATAGATAGAACTATCAATTTTGAAATTCGCATTTCCCGTTCTAGGTGGCACTACAGCTGAAGCATAATCAGCTTCGTCGATGAATTCCGCAAATACATTCTCATCCTCCTCTTCTTCTGGTGCAGGATGGTTCACTTGGATTCCCCCTTGATTTCCTTGATTACGATGGGGTCTTCCTGCCATGTTCACCTGGTTCACTAAAACAGCAAACGAGGTGTGATGGAATAGAAAAGGTTTTAAAGAATAGTACACAACAATTAGTAATTTCTAAACCGTATTCCCCGGCAACAGCGCCAAAATTTGATACGCTCAAATTACACCTATTAATGGCGTAAAGCGGACATTGTCAAATATAGTAACCCAACAAAGGTTGGGGTCGAATCCCATAGGGAATATGGAGAGAAAAGAGTACTAATCGTATGCGATACCGATCTTTAAATGCTTTAATCCTATTCCGGATAGTTTGAATTGATTGTTGAATAATGTAATTGAATACTTTGACTTAAAATGTAATTAATGTGAGAGAGAGAGACTAAGGTTGTGTTCCCCAATTTGATTAGATATTATGCTTCAGGTTTCAAGGTGATATACTTCTAATGGTTGTTCTATGAATATGCACTTGGTCTCTTAAAGACTTCTTAATGTTTCCCAACAGTTAAGCAGTATTTCCTCTTTATGATTCTTCCGAATATAAAAGAGTTACAATCGAAGAGCGACCAATAATGCCAATTTAGACTTATTCTTATTCCTAAGTTAGTCTATTAAACGAGGGTTAACGCCTCGAGTCATTGTTATTCAATCTTACCAATATTGACTCTCTTTCCCAAGAAAAGTCAATATAATGGCTTCGGCTAATGCTTGCAATCATTACCCAACGTTACAACTCAAAGATAGAATAAATAACAACAACCATTATGCATATATCATAAATAGAAACCCATTCACATAATACCCATCATGGGATTCACAACCTTAGAATTGAAATTAGCTACTCATAATGTTTCTTGACAGAAAAAGCTTAAAGATTAACATAATACACTTACAATACTAATACAAGATGGAATGAGAGTGAAGTTGTTTCCTTAAATGCTCCAACCACTTCAAGATTAAAAACCTAGGGTTTATGCCTCTAAAATAAAATCTGAATAATGAATTAAAACCCTACATTATGTATTTATAGAGCCAAAAATCGCGCCAAGTTTTTGGACAAAAATGCCTTTACGCCGCGTTGTTACGGACCGTAACTCAGGTTACGGTCCGTCCTTCATTTCGTCATTTGACCACTTTGACGTTACGGCCACCATGCGACGGACCGTACCCTGTGTTACGGTACGTCCTTCTGAAGCGTAAGTGGTGACAATTACTTGGCAACTCTCTGGAATTTTGGCTGAAGTTACGGTGAAGTGTTACGGACCGTAACACTAAACCGTAACACTGAAGGTTTTATTGAAACTCTCTGGAAATTTAGCACATGTTACGGTGACATGTTACGGACCGTAACATGAGTTACGGACCGTAACACTCCACCGTAACACTGATGGTTTCAATGAAAACTTTCTGGAAATTCAGGCCCTGTTACGGTTCAAAGGTACGGACCGTAACATGAGTTACGGACCCTGTTACGGTCCGTAACATGAGTTACGGAGCGTCGCTTAGCTCCAATTTGTCCGTTTTTTCAGTATTACTTCTCATTTCCGATCCTTAGTTAATCAACCCTATAAAACACAAAAATAACATAAGAAACAATGTAAAAACACTTAAAATCAAGCAATATGTCTAGTTACAAAGGCATAAAATGTGCTAAAATTCACGGCACATCAGGGCCGACCTGAAATGCTCTAATCCTGCTGTTGCTGCTGAGGTGTCTCCTCCGCAGCAGTGTGAATGGGGGCCCTCTCTACTACTGGCTCAGTAGACTGAAGCAGTGGAGCTGACTGGCTCTGTGGCTGCAGGTCCTGAGGAGCTATCGTGATCGGCCTAACTGGTGTTGGGATAGCACTAGTGATGGAAGATGCGCCGGTGAACCTCATGTCCAAGCGCGACCGCCGAATACCCTCCTGAAGCTCGGGGTCTTCATCCTCATTATCCTCCTTCTCATCATCATCATCAGCCAATGTGACAGGCCTCTTCTCTTGCGACTTTCCCTAGGCTCATCCTCAGTCACCAAGTCAACTACTCTGATCAAATCGGAAATGCTAGCGACCGGTGCAGGTGGTGTCGGGTCATCCATAATAACCTGCTCTCTTGTCCGAAGGGCCGCAATCTCAGCTCGAAGCTGGTCATGCTCGGTCTTCAAATCTCCTGAAGTACCAGACTCACTCTTCTTCTCAATAGTGAGTATTCGCATCTCTAAACTATCAAGTCGTGCATTGACTCTAGCATGATGCCTCTCCATAGCCTCCTGAAGAGGCTCCAACTCCGGGGCAATCTCTTTCCGGACAAACCTACCCAACTACTATAATATCCGGGTCACCTGCTGATCAGCACGCTCTGCCTTGATTGCAAACTCTCTGAAGTTGGCTCTGTTGAGGACAAAGAGATCCTTGGAAGTTGATGCTGCGGCTGACGGAGGAATTGGAGATGCAGATGGAACGGCAGGCCGAGGTGGTGCCTCTGAAGAAGGGGTAGCATTAACTACAGATGGTGTGGAGGCCTCTATTGTGGACAGTCCTTCCGTGGCTATATCAACTGTTCCATATGGTACTGAATCCATGACATGCTCAGTCTGCTCACCCATGAGATCTAGCAATGAAGTACTGGTGGCCTGAGATGTACGAAGGGTCTCATCCCTACACCGTGTGATGTCATAAACCTTTGTTGGAGGAAGAGTAGCTGCAAATGTATCAATGTGCCTCACCTGGGCCAACCTACACAACTGCGTGATAAGGCATGGGAATATCAAGGTTGTCGCTTCCACCCCGCTTGACTGGATTCTTTGGCGGCATACCTTAAAATAGAAAGAATATGGTTTCAGCCCTTAAGGATGGAAAAACACCCGAAGAAGCGCACACACAGAAGGACAGAGTAGTAATGCAGGGGGGAGGGGGAAGTGGCGGTTGTGGGGTGGTGAAGGAAGGGGGAAGTGGGTGGGGTTACGGTTATGGAAAGGGGGAAAGGTGGAGAGAGAGAGAGAGACGTTATAAAAAAAATGAGAATCAGTGCAAAGGACGTGGGTTATAAACCCACGTTTTTGAACCGTCGCGGTAAAAGGAATTCGACGCTCCGTCGAGTGAACACCCCCCTCCGTCGAGTTTTTTTTTTTTTTATATATATGAAAAAGAGAGAAGAACGCCCGTCGATCAGTTCGACGGAGCGTCAAACCTGTCGTCGATTTGCCATTATTTCCAGTGACCAATCTTTCATGTGATCCACTCGACGGTGCATTCGACGTCTCGTCGATCAGATCGACATTTCGTCGAATGTGTTGTGTTACTGCTTTCCTGGAAATTTCTGGGTTCAACACTTAGGTTTCTCAACACATCAACAAACATTAAAACAACACAACAAAAATCAACGGAATGAAAAAAAATATATTTCGAAAATGCACATGGGTTACCTCCCAAGAAGCGAACAATTTAACGTCGCGGCACGACGTAATACCACTTCTTATGCTAAGGTCCGGTGCCATGTTTTAATCGGTGAGCATCAACAATCTTATCTCCATCAACCATCTAATGGTAGTGCTTTACCCGATGGCCATTCACCCTGAAAGTACGTGTCCCATCATCGGACTTTAACTCCATTGACCCATTGGGTGACACACTCACCAAAGTAAAAGGGCCAGACCACTTGGATTTTAACTTGCCCGGAAAGAGCTTCAACCTTGAATTGAACAGCAACACCGAATCACCCGGTTGAAAATCTCGCTTCAGAAGTTTGACATCATGATAGTGCTTCATCCTTTCTTTGTACAAACTCGCACTCTCATAGGCATGATACCGAAACTCATCCATTTTATTCATTTGAAACAACCGCAGCTTGGTTGCTTCGTCCCAATTCATGTTCAATTTTTTTAATGCCCACAAAGCTTTGTCTTCAAGTTCAACAGGTAGATGACAAGCTTTACCGAACAACAACCGTTAAGGATAAGTACCAATGGGTGTCTTGAATGCTGTTCTATAAGCCCAAAGAGCATCATCAAGCTTAGATGACCAATCAGTTCTATTTGCATTAACCGTCTTGGCTAAGATGCTCTTTATCTCCCGATTAGAGACTTCGACTTGCCCACTAGTTTGGGGTGGTAGGGAGTGGCCACCCTATGCTGCATTCCATATTTCTCCAAGAGATTAGCGAATTGCTTGTTGCAAAAGTGAGTGCCACCATCACTAATGATTGCCCTTGGGTGCCAAACCTTGTGAATATGTTTCTTTTGAGAAATTTGGTGACACTCTTACCATCATTGTTGGGCAATGCTATAACTTCAACCCACTTGGACACATAGTCAACCGCAACAAGGATGTACCACGAGCACTCACAAATGGGCCCATAAAGTTGATGCCCCACACATCAAATAGCTCAACCTCCATGACAAAATTCATTGGCATTTCGTGTTTCCTCCCAATTGACCCTTGGAGTTGACATTGGTCACAAGATTTCACCATCAAATTTTTATCATGATAAAGGGTGGGACAATAATAGCCACATTCAAGCACTTTAGTTGTTGTGCGGTTCCCACTGTGATGACCTCCCACAGGAGAGTCGAGGCAAGCTTTCAAGATTACCATGGCTTCGGATTCGACCACGCATCGCCGAATGATGTTGTCGGCACAAGTGCGGAATAAATAGGGCTCATCCCAATAGTATTGACGACTATCTCTCAAGAATTTATTCTCTTGATAAGCCTTGATATCGTCGGGGATAAGACCCGTCACTAAGAAGTTGGCGATACCTGCATACCAAGGGGAAACCTCACAAGATACAGCCAAGAGCCTCTCATCGGGGAAAACATCATTTAACTCAAGATTTCAATTCGGTCTCCCAGCTTCCTCAAGTCTAGATAGATGATCCGCAACTTGGTTTTCACAACCTTTTCGATCTTTGACCTCAAAGTCAAACTCTTGCAACAACAATACCCAACGAATCAATCGTGGCTTTACATCTTTCTTTGTCATCAAATATCTCAAGGCCGCATGATCCGTATGAACAACCACTTTGGATCCATGTAGATAGGCCCGGAACTTCTCAAACGCGTAGACAATGGCTAGAATCTCTTGCTCGGTGACGGTATAATTCATTTGAGCTCCATTGAGGGTCTTGCTAGCATAATAAATTGCGTGCATGATTTTGTTGTGCCTTTGCCCAAGCACCGCACCAATAGAAAATCCGTTTGCATCACACATGAGCTCAAATGGCATTGACCAATCCGGAGATACAATAATTGGAGTAGAGGTGAGCATTTCCTTCAACTCATTAAATGTCTTAAGGCACTTCTCATCAAATGCAAACTTAGCTTCTTTTTCAAGAAGCTTACACATCGGGTTGGCGATCTTGGAGAAATCTTTGATGAACTATCGATAGAAATCGGCATGTCCCAAGAAGCTATGAACCTTTTTTGTAGAGATTGGTGGAGGGAGCTTGGCTATGACATCAACTTTTGCTCGGTCTACCTCAATACCCTTCTCGAAAATCCTATGGCCAAGGACAATCCCTTCTGTCACCATGAAATGACATTTCTCCCAATTAAGAACAAGGTTGGTTTCTTTACACCGTTTCAATACCTTACCGAGATTGGTAAGACATTTGTCAAAAGAGTCACCAACAATAGAAAAATCATCCATGAAGACTTCCAAGAAATCTTCCACCATATCCGAGAAAATAGACATCATACACCGTTGTAAAGTAGCCGGGGCATTGCACAAGCCAAAAAAGCATGTGGCTGAAAGCACAAGTGCCATAAGGACACGTGAAAATGGTCTTCTCTTGATCCTCTAATGCAACGTTAATTTGGTTGTACCCCGAGTACCATCCAAAAAGCAATAATAAGGTTTTCCGGCTAGCCGATCAAGCATTTGATCAATAAAAGGCATAGGGAAGTGGTCTTTACAAGTCGTGGTGTTTAGCTTTCGATAGTCCATACACACTCTCCATCCGGTGACTGTCCTTGTAGGAATCAACTCATTCTTGGAGTTAGAGACAACAGTGATGCCCCCCTTCTTTGGCACACATTGCACCGGACTAACCCATGGACTATTTGCAATTGGGTATACAACACCCGCATCCAACCATTTGATTATCTCTTTCTTGACCGCTTCTTGCATAGGAGGGTTTAGCTTTCTTTGATGCTCTACACTTGATGAACTATCCTCTTCAAGTTCGATTCTATATTCACAAATACCGAAGGGAATTTCCCTAATATCCGCAATAGTCCACCCAATAGATCTTCGATAAGCCCGCAACACTTCAAGCACCTTTTGAGTTTGTTCCTCACTTAAAAAAGATGAGAGAATAACCGGTAAAGTATTATCTGGGCCAAGAAAAGCATACTTCAAATGAGAGGGAAGTAGCTTGAGCTCAAGTTTTGGAGGCTCAATAAATGAAGGCTTAGCCGGAGGAGTGGTTCTTTTATCAAGATCAAGAGATAATTTTTTCGGCCCATAAGAGTACGAACCTCGGCCAATGAGAGAATTAACTGTTTCAATATACCCCTTCATGTCATCCGCCTCGAAGTTCACCAAAATAGCCGAAAGTGTTTCGTCAAAGTGCTCCTCCTCTAACTTATGATCCACCGCTTCGTCTACCACATCGAAAGAATCAATGACCGAAATGCTCTCATAAGAACTAGGCAATTTTAAGCTCTTGCTAGCTTGGAAAGTTACCTCTTCATCATTGACCCGGAATTTTATTTCATTCTTTTCTAAGTTCATTAGAGCTCTCCCGGTGGCAAGAAATGGCCTTCCCAAGATAATTGGGACTTCTTTGTTAACCGCACAATCAAGGATGACAAAATCTGCCGGTAATAAGAATTCCCCCACTTTAACAAGAATGTCATCAACAACCCCTACCGGTCTTTTGATGGTTCTATCGGCCATTTGGAGACGCATGCTCGTTAGTCTAGTTGTTCCCAAATCGGCTTGCTTATATATGGCTAGTGGCATCTAATTAATACTAGCCCCATTTTCACATAAAGCACGAGCAAAATCATGATGACCGATGGTGCAAGGGATAGTGAAAGCCCTGGTATCTCCCTTCTTCTCAACCCTTGATGACGAAATAATAGCGCTCACACGGTGAGTGACTCCCACCGTATCACGCTTGATTGGCCTTTTCTTCGTCAACAAATCTTTCAAGTATTTAGCAAATCCCGACATTTCTTGGGATGCATCAAGAAATGAGATATTCATTGACAACCCTTTCAATTGGTCGTAAAAGTGTTGGCACTTGGCATCCTCCGTTCTTTTCATCAATCTTTGTGAACAGGGGAGGAGATTTATATGTTTGAGTCAAGGGTTTAATTGCCCCCGTGACCTTGCTCTTTTGGGTGCTACCACCGGTAGCCTTTTCAACACTTGGCTCCTCGTCACCCTTTAGAACACTAGGGTGTGCTTCCTTCTCTTTCTCAACAATAATAGGCACTTCAATTGGTGCCTCTATTTCTTCTTCAACTTCTTCTTCAATAACCTTATCAACAATCGGCTCGACAATGATAGGTTCAACCACTCTCTGATTTACCGCATTAAGGATCTTTCCACTTCTAGTAGAAATAGCTTTGCATGAGGCAATGTGATCACCTCCACTACCCCTTGGGTTTGGAATTGTATCGCTAGGAAGGTCCCCTCTTTGTGGTGGATGTTGCTCATGAGAAAGATCTCGCATTTGTGACTCAAGTTTATGAATCGATGCGGTGAGAGCCTACCACTTCGGTCAAATTTTCCATCTTCTTGTCACTCTTATGCTGGTTGTCCAATATCTTTTCAAGCATAGATTCCATTCGAGAGGTCCCTTGATCATTGAAAGGACCTTCTCGCCAATTTTGAGAGTTAGAAGTACGACCCTTTGGTGGAACATAGGCATTGGAGTTTCGATTACCATAATTGTTGTTGTTGTAATCCCTCCTGTCAGAACCACCATATTAATTTTGGACATATTAATTGCTTTGCTGTTGGGGTCTCCATTGATTTTGATAACCCCCTTGAGAGTGATCGATATAATTAGCATCCTCACGTTGTGGCTGCCCCTCTAGATAAGCTTCTTCCGAGACTTGGTACATCCTGGAAGCATGAGATGGCATCTCTTCGACAACATTCACACTTTTAGCTTCTTTCTCTGTAAGCCTCTTTGAAAACAAATCCACGGTGGTTTGCAATTGAGCAAAAGCATGATCTCGCTCATGATTTTCTTTGGCCACCGCGGCAGCAGAGGGACTACCATATGACAGGATTTCACTATCACTTGAGTGCCAAGCTTGATTGTGGGTGGTAAGCTTATCGAGCAACCTGGTGATGCTGACAAATGATTTGTCCATGAAGCATCCCCCAGCTGCAGTGTTGACAGCAATTTGATTCATTGTATCTAACCCCTTGTAGAACTTCTCGGTGAGAATAGCATCCGGAAACCCATGAGTTGGAGATTGAGGTAAATAGTATTTGAAACGCTCCCATGCCGAATATAATTGTTCCCCCGGAAGTTGTTTGAACTCAAAGATCTTATCACGAAGCCCAACTTTTTGCTTGGTGGGAACCACTTCTTCGAAAATGTATTGGCTAACTCGCTCCAGGTATGAATAGAATTGCTGGGGAGATTTTCATACCATTCCCTTGCTTGGCCAGCCAAGGAATATTTAAAGACCCGTAACCGAAGTGCATCAGCAGAAACAGCACCTTGGGATTGTTGAGCACACACATGCAAAAAGTTCTTCAAATGCCGGAGTGGACAATCCTCCGAAGAATTTCGGAAATAACCTTCAAGTTTTAATAGCTGATAGATAGAACTATCAATTTTGAAAGTAGCATTTCCAGTTATAGAAGGAATCACAGCAGAAGCATAATCAGCTTCATTGATGAATTCCGCAAATATATTCTTATCCTCATCCTCTTCTGGTACAGGTGGGTTCACTTGGAGTCCACCTCGGTTTCCTTGATTCCGATTCTGTCTTCCTGCCATGCTCACCTGGTTCACCACAACAACAAACAAGGTGTGATAGAATAGAAAACGTTTTAAAGAAGAGTACACAACAATCAGTAATTTCTAAACCGTATTCCCCGGCAACGACGCCAAAATTTAATACGCTCAAATTACACCTATTAATGGCGTAAAGCGGACGTTGTCAAATATAGTAACCCAAACAAGGTTGGGGTCGAATCCCACAGGGAATATGGAGAGAAAAGGGTACTAATTGTATGCGATACTAGTCTTTAAAGGCTTTAATCCTACTCCGAATGTTTTGCAAAGAGATTTAGTTTGTATTCGCTATTTTGAAGTGTTTAGAATTTGTTTGGATTTGGAGAACCAAAGTTGTGTCCCTGCGATGATTAGATGTTATGCTATGGGTGTCAATATGATATATTTCTAATGGGTCGGAGTTATGTATGCACTTAATCTCTAATGTACTTTCTAATATTTTTCAATAGTTAGAGAGTATTTCTTTTCATGATTTTCCCAAATCAAGAAAAGTTGTAAATAAGATATGCCAAGTAGAATTCATCTTATCCCTAAGCGAGTTCATTAAATGAGGGTTAGCGCCCCGAGTCCTTGTTATATTATTTCAAATCACACCCTAGTTCATCTTTCCAAATAAACTAGGGTTTTTGCATGAACAAGTGTTTGCAACCACCAATGAACAATGAATACGAGAAATTATAAAACACATCACAACCTATTATATATATATATATATATATATATATATATATACAAGGTTAGACACCCATTACATAGCACCCATCATTTGGGTCCACAACTTTGATTAAAGAAACTACTCACACGTTATGGTTTCAAAAGTAGGAGGCAATAAATGAGACATAAAGCTTACAAAGTGTGATAAAGATGATGAAAAATGGAATATTGTTGTCTTCACTAAGCTCCAAAAGGGGAGTATTCAATGCTCACCCACCAATGAAACTTTGTTCACGTGGTTACAATAAAGATTCTGACTGTAAAAAAAAACCTAAAATGTTCTTTAAATAGGCTCCAAAAAAACGCACAGCAGCTACTGACAAAATTACCCCCGATAGCAAGATCGACGGACCGTCGATCGTTCGATGATCCATCGATTTCTCCGTCCTTTGTACCTTCAGCAATGTGTTCCATTCGAAGGTGTCGTCGATCATTTCGACGCTCCGTCGAGTATTCCGTCTTTCTCTCTTCTTGTTGACAGATCCTGATTGACGACACAAATGACGAAGCGTCGATCAGTTCGACGCTTCATCGATGCCTCCGTCCTTTGTCGTCTTCAACTTTGTCATCACTGGAAAATCAAGCTTATTGACGCTTCAAAGGACGGTTTGTCGGCTGATCGACGGAACGTCGATTCTTCATTTCTGGCCAATTTTTCCTTTGTTCTTTACTTTTTGCTTTTGGGCCATTGTTTTCCTAAAACACAACAAAACATATTAACGAGAACCAGACTTACTTGAAAACAACCAAAATTCATAGTAAAAAGGCGCCGAATGTGCCACAAATCCGCGGCACATCACTAGTACACTTGATTTTTGTGAGCATTGTGTCCTTGAAAAGCAGAAACGGGTCAACTTTAGTATAGGCAAGCACAAAACCAAAGGGGTACTTGACTACATTCATTCAGATGTATGGGGTCTATCTTAGGTTCCATCCAAGGATGGAAAAAGGTATCTTCTTACTTTCATTGATGATTTTTCACACAATGTTTGGGTATACTTCTTAAAGGCTAAAAGTGGTGTCTTTGAGAATTTCAAAAATTGGAAGACATTAATTGAAAATAAATGTGACAAAAAGATTAAAGTGTCTTCAAACAGATAATGGCTTGGAGTTTTGCAATGAAAAGTTTGACAATTTCTGCAAGAATGATGGTGTATTGAGACATAGAACTGTTAGGCATACGCCACAACATAATGGAGTATCCAAAAGGATGAACCGCACTCTTCTTGAGAAAGCAAGACGTGCTCTCTAATGCCAAAGTTCCTAAGGAGTTCTGGGCAGAATCAGTAAATACTGCTTGTTATGTTATTAATCGTTCTCCAGCGTCGGCGATTGACTTCAAAACTCCAAATGAGGTATGGTCAGGAAAACCGTTTGATTACTCGTACTTAAGAATCTTTAGATGTCCCACATATTATCATGTAAGTGATGGAAAACTAGAACCTAGAGCTCGAAAAGGTTTATTTATGGGATATGTTGAAGGGGTAATTAGTAGAGATGTTACTTTTGATGAGGCCTCTATGCTTGATCCCAGAAAGACTTCTATTGAGTTTGCAGGACATAAGGTTCTTACAACAGAAACGATGGAGGAAAATGTGAAACTCACTAAGCAGGAGGATCAAGTCACTTAGGTGGACTCAGATAATGAAAAAGCTCACACAATAGTACTTGAAGGTGAACCATACAGTATAGCTATTGGAAGGGGCAAACGAACTTCGAAGCCTAATCCAAAAAATTATCCTCAGCCTTCGCAAGCTAATCTTATGGCCTACACATTAGCTACTGCCGAGAGGAAATAAAGAATCTGGAACCCTCAAGCCATACAGAATCTACTATATGTGGTGAAGTTGATCAATGGCGTTTAGCCATGACCGAAGAGATAGATTCTCTGCATAAGAACCAGACATAAGATTTAGTGAGTCTACTAAAGGGGAAGAGAACTGTTGGTTGCAAATGGGTCTTCAGAAGAAAGGATGGCATTTCGGGTGTAGAAGATTCTAGATACAAATCGAGATTGGTTGCTAAGGCCTTTTGTCAGAAGGAGGGAATCGACTACAATGAGATTTTCTCACCAGTCGTGAAGCATAGCTCAATTCATTTGTTACTAGCTTTGGTTGCCCATTATGACTTGAAGCTTCATCAGCTTGATGTCAAGACTGCATTCTTACATGGTGAACTTGAAGAGGCGATCTTTATGAATCAGCCTGAGGGTTTCCTTATTGAAGAAAAAGAAGACCAGGTTTATCAATTGAAGAAATGTTTGTATGGTTTGAAACAATCACCATGACAGTGGTACAAGAGATTTGATTCATGATTACTAAAAGTTTCTTGAGAAGTGCATTTGATAGATGTGTGTATCACATGACTGTATCTGGTAGTTCAAATATTTATTTACTGTTATATATTGATGATATGATTATTGCTGCTAATAGTATGACAGAGATAAATGATTTGAAGAAACTGCTAAGTAAGGAGTTTGACATGAAAGATTTAGGTGAAGCAAAGAAAATCCTTGGAATGGAGATTCACAGGAAGAACGGTGAGGTACATCTCTTACAGAAAAAGTATATTGAGAAGGTAGTTTAGAGGTTTGGCATGAATAAATGTGAACCTGTTACTTTACCGTTAACACAACATTTTAGACTTTCTTCTTCGATGGCACTGCAATCAAAGGACGAGGTAGAGTACATGTCAAAAGTTCCTTATTCTAGTGCAGTTGGTAGCATTATGTATGTTATGGTTTGCACTCGGCCTGATATTGCTCAAGTAATGAGTGTGATAAGTTAATTCATGTCTAATCCGAGTAAGACAGATTGGAAGCAATAAAGTAGATATTGAGATACCTTAAAGGTTCTTCAAATGTTGGTCTAATTTTTTGTAGGATGAGAAGTGAAGGCTTCTCGGTCCATGGTTATGGGATTTTGATTTTGCAGATGATCTTGATTGAAGGAGATCAACAACGGGCTATATCTTTACTCTTGTAGGTACTGCCATAAGTTGGAAGGCAACTTTCCAATCTATAGTTGCTTTGTCCACAACAGAAGTTGAATATATGGCAGCAGCAGAAGCAGTAAAGGAGCCTATATGGTTGAAAGGTTTGGTGTCAGAATTGAGTAGGGTTCAGTATGAACCAACTCTAAAATGTGATAGCCAGAGTGCTATTCACTTGATAAAAAATCAGAGATTTCATGATCGCACCAAACACATTGATACCAGATTCCATTTTATTCGTGATGTTACTGAACAAGGCACAGTTAAGGTCTTGAAGGTTGACACAACGGACAACGCAGCGGATATGTTGACCAAGGTGGTTCCTCTTGTCAAGTTCAGTCATTATATGAATTTGGCAGGAGTTCGCATCAACTGATGCGACAGGATGGAGAACGGCAGGGAAAGGTAAAATTACTAGTATGTATAAGGTTTCGGTCAGTGTCTCTTATTTCCTACACAGAGTTAGCTCCCGTAGGCTGAAAGATATTGGACTGAATGGCGTTCATATGGAAGCTCGAAATTAATCTCAAGGTGGAGATTGTGAAGTTGAGAAGATATTTAAGCCAATTCCTACTCAAAAGCGGAAAGAAATAAAAAGAAACTTTTTTTCTCTGTTGGTTTTCGAGTGTTAATGGTATTTAGATCCTTTCTAGGAAAGGATTAGGCCTAGTAGTATAAATAAATGCTAGCTAGGATTTATTAAGTACGAGATAATATAGAACCTAAGAGTATTCAATGTTGTAACTTACTTTCTCCCTTGATATTAATAAAAGTGTCGGTCGTTCTCCACGGACCAGGATCACATCGATCCGAACCACGTTAATTTTTTTTTGTTTCTGCGCTAACAAAAATAATAAGTCAATAGTGGTAAAGTAAATAAATTGAAATAAAAAATATAACCAAAATTCAACATCCAAATAAGAGTTTTACAATAATACTCTCAACTCAAATTTCAACATGACATAAAATAGGTTCCAATATAACTTAAGTAAATATAATTCAAAAGAAAGGGACAACATAAGCCTATAACCTTATTTAACAATGAAATTCTACTTTAATAACATCACCCATTATATGTCAAATTTGTTAATGACTCATTCTTTCTAATATTAGGAGTTGTCGTTTCAAAAACTAGAATAATAAAGCAATTATGCTAAATGAACAAAATAAATACTCCAAGAAATAATAAATACGAATAATTAAATGGAATCACAAGAAGAAAAGGTAATGAGAAGAAAGAAAATGAAAGATAAATAATATGAATAGAAAAATATATTTTTAAAAATAATTTAAAAAATAAATATATAAAAAAAATGTAAAATAAAAATAAATTGAAAAGAAAAGACATTAAAATAAAAACAAAAGGAAAGAATTCAAAAAGTAACCATGTAATTACACTCAATTATCAACCACCATTTGAGAATTGTAGACTTTAATTACACTCTTCTGAATTCCAATTACATCCAATTCCACTCTACCTTGGTAATTACTTGACTAAACAAATATGACAAACTATGTAATTACACCCAATTCTAATTCGTTTGTGGCTTTCGAAACAGGCTCTTAATGTTGGCCTTTTGCTAAAATGAAAATACCATTTTATATTGATTTCGAAGCTCCATCTCAGAAAATCAATAATTTTTTTATAGAAAAAGGTAACTACATCTAGGTCATTTTGAACTTTTTTATTATTTTTCTCAAAACGACCTTCCCGTAGCTTTAGGATGGTGTTTTTGACTTGGGGGATGGGTGGCGCGGTTTCCGCAATAATCGGGTGAATATTGGAGAAAAAATAGTGAAATTTGAAGTTCGTAAGTTAAGGAAATGGAAAAGTTTGACCAAAGTCAACATCAAAGTTTAACGAGCTCGAATCGAAGTTTCGTCGATTCTATGAGGTCCGAAACATGATTTATAACTTAGTCGAGTGATTGGGACGAATCTCAAGGGACTCAGGAGTGATTTGGAACTTTGGTTGAGAAACTAGTTAAAAAGGATTAGAGTTGACCACGGTCAACATCGAGGCAAGGCTAACCCAGATTGGTGTTTTGAGTGGGAGCGCATTCATACCGTATTTTATGATTGAAATGCATATTTGGTTTGTGTCCAAGAGACTCCGAATGAGTTTCAGTTGTTAAATCAAAGTTCAGAGATTTTTTGAGTAGCTGGTTTCTGGTATCAGGGATCCTTCTCGGCGATCGTGTCACGAATGAGGGTGGAAGAGATGGTCTCACGTTCGTGAAGAGGGGAATGGGTCTGGGCCTGGTCGAGGCAAGCCATCGCGATCATGATGGGCCAGTCGCATTCGCAATGATTGGACCGGGTCAGGTTCGCGATAGCAAGGCTGGGCTAGAAAGTACTGTAGTGAATTATGATTTATTCCCCAACTTCGAACTTCATTTTTCATTATCATAATCTGAGTTCTAAAGCTCGATTTGAGGTCATTCCAAATGCATTTTGCACGATTTGGCTCCGGCGTAAGTTTCTAATCCCTAATTTGATGTTTGCCCTTGAATTTTCCCGTTAATTATAGTTTAAATCCTTGATTTTGGGCGGAAAATTTGTAATGACCCGTCAGGTCATTTTAGCTCTATGCCCCTTTTTTCTAAATGACCCTTTCCGAAGCTTTAAAATAGTGTGTTGACTTGCAGAGATGGGTGACACAATTCCTATGGCAATCAGGTGAGTATGTGAGAGGAAAAACTAATTTTGGAAGCTCTTAGGTGGAGATATGAAGAGGGTTTACTAAAGTCAACATATGGGTTTAACGAACCCGGATTCGAGTTTACCGGTTTTATATATTACCGGTTCAGTTTCTTGGTTATCGGTTTGTGAACATGCTAAATCGATAACCAAAGCAATAAAATATTTATTACCAGTTTTAAGTTTACCAGTTAGCAACCTTTAACGCTTCGATTAACCGATAACAAAAGGTTTCTGCTTCGATTAACCGATAACAAAATGCTTGTCTAATTTTTTTTTTCCCTTCCCTTGTTTAAATATTTTCATATATAAACGAGAACCGTTCGTTTGTTTTCTTTTCCATTTGGTGACAAGGAAATATACTTAAAAAGGAAAATCTAAAAATTGGGTAAGTATAGAAACAAACATCCATTACTAAAAAACCAGCGTTTAGTGTCGGAATATTAGCGACAGACCATATTCTGTCGCTAATTAACGACGGATTAGCTGCGGAATGCTCATTTTGTCACGAGAAAAGCAACTAAAATTTTATCTCATTATATAGCGACGGATTAGCAACGAAAACTTAATTTCGTCACTAATTATTAGCGCGAAATTTTGGCGCCTTAAATTTCACTACAGATTTGGCAACAGAAGAGGCGCGAAATTTTTTATTTTTATGTAGTGACAGATTCAGCAACGGAAAATCCATCGCCAGACCTTTCAATTTTTCTCCAAAAACTATATATTCGCAACAACGAAAAAATTCGTTGCAATATTAATTATTAAAAGAAGTCAATGTATTATTTAGCGACGGAATATAAAATCCGTCGCTAGTCCGTCGCTAAATATTAAAAAAAACAAAAAAGATATATCCTAGGGCACTCATTTATTTCCTCTCACTTCAAGCACACCCAACACAGATATATATATATATATATATATATATATATATATATATATATATATATATATATATATATATATATATATATATAGAGAGAGAGAGAGAGAGAGAGAGAGAGAGAGAGAGAGAGAGAGAGCAATATAGAGAGAGACAGTGTGCGAAATTGTGAATTTAGATCAAAATAATGTGAATCTACGGTTTCTATTGTGTTTTTCTCTTCTTCTGCTGCATCTCTTATCTAAAGGACAGGTATGCTTTGGTTTTTCTATGTTTTATGGGCAATTTCTTTCTTCTTTATCTCTTTCTTTGTGTTTTCTGACATTAAATCTGAAATAGAAGTTAAGAAATCTGTGTTTTTTGCTTATTATCTAAAGGACAGAGCGTCGTTAAGTGTTTTCTTGCTAAAATCAAAGTTGGGTGTCTTGAAAAACTGTTGGGTTTATAATTTATTTGAAGGTTAAGTGTTGGAAATCTCTATTTGGGCCAAAATCTGATGAAAATGGAAATTCGACCTTTGGTTGCGCTAAACCTTGTAAGGTAATATTATTTGGTGCTTAAAGTTTGTTTTAATTCGTTGCATGTCGAGAAAAAGCTTGAAGAACTCAACATTCTTTATATTCTGTGATTGGAAATCAGTGTTAGTGAACTGGGTTTCTTACTCGATTCTTAAAACTCATCTTATTCACATCCAAATATTGTTATGATAGTGGCATTGATTGAATATTTTAAGATTTTACTGTACATTCTTCTCTTGTTCTTTGTTTATTTTCTAAGCCCTTTTTCTTGACTGGTAAGAATTCATTCTCTTTTAAAATTTTACTATGTTTGGTTCATTCTAGTGTGGCTGTAAATTGAAAGTTTTTTTTTTGTTGTGAGAATTAAAATTGGGGAAAAAGAATTTCGTTGGTGCTAGAATCTTAGTTTGGTTTTGCTGAAATTTTGTGTTTCAATTAGATCTGTGATTGATCTTTTCTTCATTTTGTAGTTTTCCATTGTATAGCAAGTGCAAAATAATTCACCAGGGGGAAGATTAAGGTTTCCAAAAGAATCACGCGTGTCAACTAATTTTTTTTTTTAATTAAAGTCCACTAGGCATTTTGGTGCCTAGGGCTCATTTTATAATTTTTTTCTCAAAGCAAATCCAAACGTTATTTACAAGTGTAGCCAAAGGCTAATAATAAGAGCACATTAAACTAATGACCAAATTAAGACTTATAGTTGTCTTAACTTGATACTACAAATTGCTAAAGAATTAATTAAAAGAAGTAGAATTAAAAGTGTAAAATGAAATGAATAACTTGATCTTGAACAATTTATGATCAAATCAAGACCAAAATACTGCTACTTGATGCAGCAGATGAAGTCTTGTGATCTTGACCAGAGGTGCTGCATGTAGAAATTGCTGAATCAACCAGCAATCATGATCATTAACAATAGAGTAGTAAATTCCTGAAGATCAACCAGCAAATTTATCACCTCAACTTGCATTCTAAACTGATGTAAGTTTCATTGGCAACTGAATTTCCCATGTCATTGTAACAAAAATGCAGCTACTTCCTGCAGTTTTGACAGTCCCTTGCAGAAAATACACCTGCTGAAAAATGCAAAAAACTAGCAATTTTGCTGAACTGCTACTGGCTGCAGTTTTCTTTTGAATCTTTGTCTTGCATGTATGGCCCGGTCTTGAACTTTCATAGAACCAATACACTTTCCAAGTACTGTCTCCCTCTTAGTGGAATGAGTACCATAAGGTACTAATACCACCACTAAGGAAGATTCAATAAGTAGATCATGTATGGCCTTATTCAAAGACAGTAGCATCAGTGCCTTGCCTCTTTCTATTCTCAATACCAATTCAACACAGTCCCATATACTATTAAAAATGGATTAAATCCATAGAACAATAAGAAAACTCAGCTGCAGTCAATATGTACTAAGTACATCCTCTCAAATTCTGCAGATTTGTTGTGATGCATATACCAGCTGCTTCCCTTAGTCCACATTTGTACCACTTCATTTCCCATATGCATAGGATCAGTGATACCGATATAGACCAAATCCTGCACACCTGATTCTTCTCTTCTCCAGTTTTGTGGAAAAGTAATGAACTGCTGCATGTATTTTGGCTACATAGTGACCTCTGGAGTTGATAGTAGCCTGTACACCTTGAATTGCACCATGTTAACTGTTTCCTTATCATTTCCTGTGCAAAGATCAAAGAAACATATGATAGAATCATTATTGAGCCATTGTTGTACCAAATCATTTCCATTGAGACATAGATCATTAGCACAACACACAGTAGTGAAAATTGTGATCCTAATGATACCATTTTTCCATGTTTAACTAAGTTTTTTAAATGTAAATAGCTTAGTTTTTATTTAGTCACAGTACGTAAACTATACATTCTGCTAGCTGCTGCTTCTTTCCCCATGTTTTGTATTTTGATTGAAATTGTAGTGATTATTGTTTTGTAAAGGCTACATTTTTTTATGAGTTTTTTCTTATATGACATTTGTTTTTGAGCTAATAAGTTTGCAAAGAAACACAGTTATTTCAGCTTGTTCTTCCATTTAGAGGTCACTCTAGCTGTATTAATGATATAAAGATAGAACTTTAATTTGATTGCTTTGTTTATGTCAACATGAATTCCAAGATGAATCTACAGAAGAAAAGTATGAAACTGAAGAAGAGTATGAAACAGAGGAAACTGGGGAGGATGAGGAAGAGTTCGAAGAAGGAACAGATAGTGACTAATGCTTAGTAACATGTGTTATTGTATCTTTATTGTATTTTTCTTAAGATTTGGGTGTAAAAATTTTTGACGGATGGTTGAGTGTTTTGATTTGCACCACAGTTTTTCTTTATATGTTTTCTTTAACCTATTTTTCCACTTTCATCGTTACTTGTTGAATCTTGTAGTGTACTATGCGCCTATGTTGTTTGATATATGCCTTCTTATTTATTGGCTACTTATTTGGGGTTACATGCTTAAGTTCATAGCCAAAATACTTGCTTGGGGTAAAGTAACATGTAACTAAAACCATTAAATCCTTTATTAGACTTTTATATTCCATTATCATTTTAGTTCAACCTTTGATAAAATCCTCCTGATGTTATTTATATTACAGATACGTAGGGGACAGCTGGTCAGAATTCATTGACGTGCTACTCATTAAAGGTTCTGCATTTTAGCTGTTGTTGTTGAGGTATTGTTGCTACTATTGAAGTTCTTCTCAGTTAAGGTTCTTCATCTCCTCTCTCTCTGTACAATATGTTAGCTAATGTTACTTATAGATTGTCTTAATTTGGTACTACAAATTGCTAATGAATCAAATAAGAAACCTAATAACTTGACTATTGATTTGTATAAAATGATAAATAGCAGTTGTTGATGACAAAGAACTGCTACAATTTTTCTACAACTGATGAGCAAGTATGGCCAAAATTGAATTTGATGAGAACTACTGCTTGTGTTGTCATGTATTTTGCATTTTCTGAAATTCTGCAATGTGAAAATCATGCTATTCTGCAGATTTCCAGGTGCTGCAATTTGAGATCCTGGAAAAAACTTTATACCAATAACTGCATGTAGTAAAACCAAACCGCATATGCAGTTTCATTAGTTCTATCACACCAGTAGCCAACTCCTAATATTTCACAAAAAATTCAAATCCTATCTTGATGTACTGAAAACCAACAATTAAGTGACTGCTCCATTATGTCCATTAACTGTTTCTCTGATTGTAGTCGATAGCAATTGAAATGACTTCATTCCACTGTGTGAATTTATCCTCTTCAATATACATTCTTGAGGAATTGTTTCTTCATAACTTTCTTGTTCTTTTTCTGATTCATATCCATCTGAGTTGGAAATAGATTTAATAGCTGCACTTTTGTTCGTCAATCTCTCGAGTAAATCGTCATTAATAGGAATTTTTAGATTAGTCAATTTGTCATTGAAGTAATGAGATGAACTTGACTTGGTAAGTGGTGTAGCAGCAACAGTTGCTTGTTCTTTCAACTCATTTTTATCTAAAGTTGAGTCTTCCGAATCATCCTTTTGAGCTATGTCATCATCAGAGGCATTATCTCTAAGGTATACACCACTCTTCTTGCTAGTAGAATCTTCTTCGTCATAAAATGATTGTTTTCTTGAATAAAGAGTAAAAGCTGGTCAGTCACAGATTTGAAAAATCAATTTGGAAATTTCACAAAAATTTCACTTCCACTGTGTGTTTCTTTTCTATTAGGATAAGAACATGATGGTATAAAAACCTCTTTACTAGCAGCCTGCTTGCATTTTACTGGTTACTTTTTTACTGATGGTTGCTTTAGTTTCCTCATGTCCATATTTTTTCGTAGATATGGCTCGAGGCAGAGGTCGAGGTAGCGGAGGTCGTGTTGGAAAGTCCTCATTTAGGGGTGATTCTACGGGTCGTGCAAACATGCCTACCATTCCCATTCCCACCACAGTTAGTCCTCAACAAGGTTGCATGAGTTCCATAGGTGGGCCAGATCCACACAGGTGGCTCTATCTGCATTGGGGTGCATCGCAAGAGACTTATAAGTATATATTTTTTCATACGCTCTTAAATATTTTTTTATTTACTACTTGAAAAATACTACTTGAAAATTGGTTTTTCAAGTTGGTTTTTCCAGTTCTTGATTCTGGTTTACTAGGTATATTGCTATTTTCTTGATTACAATGTTGTTGTCTTTCTTGAATTATTTAGGTTTGTCTATTGTTGGTTATACTGTTGTTGTTCTTGGTGTACTTTCCCTTTGTCTCTTTTGGTTAATTACATTGTTTTCAGTTCCAAAGATTGATCCTAGTAGATGGTTGAGTTTAGGCCAAAAGGGTGTTAAAACAGATTGGAACTTGTTTTTAATACCCTTTTTTGGAACTTGAATTTTTGGGATAATGTTAGTACTTTAGTTGGTGAAGTTGAACAACCTCAAAAGACATTTCCTAAAGCACTTTTTTCAGCTGGGATTGTTACATGTTTTAGTTATGTTTTGCCACTTTTGGGTACTACTGGTGCTGTTCCATTGGAGCAAAGTAAATGGACTGCTGGGACTCACACAGCTGATTTCTTTTAGGATATTACTTTTGTCTATTGTGACTGAATTATTGGGAAACGCTGTTTTTTTAGTAGTGCCATGGCTGCCTTGAAGAACTTGATGGAGTAGTTTTTGAAAATATTTTACTATTGGTGGTGTCATGTCCACCAGCTTCTTGCTTTCTTGAATTCATGATCAACTTGATTTCGTCATCATTGATCTACAGAAATTCAACAAAAAGTTAACAAGAAGATAAATGATATCTATTAGAAAGGGTAGTATAACACAAATTTAAACAAGATTACACTACACAAATGAATATATTTTGGAAAAATAATGAAGTAGTTAGTTTGCTGGTTAATCTTAAGTATGATGCTATATTAGTCTCAAATGAAGTCTTATATTAGCTTCTATTAATTCTTTGTACATTCCTCATCCTTGACAAGTTACTTATTTTAAGCTAAGTTATGAATAAACAGGTCCATTTCAATGATTAAAGGATATCAACAGGGACTAGTATTTTCTTATATGTTATTTTCAATCTCATTTTTACACAAAAATACAAAAAACTTCTGTTGCAAATTTTCTGAAATGAGTAACTTTTGCATAGGTTGTTGAAAAGGGCCGAGATCCAACACCAGGTGAGGTACATTTGCACGTCCATACACATGATCATGATGGAGAATCTTTTGTTAATGAGCGTGCCCGAGCTGTCCATGTAAATTCAAAACTTTATAATTTTAGAATTAAACTAATGAAAAACTTAAGCCTTATATGACGACTTTAGTTGATACTACAAATTGCTAAGAAAATAACTATAAAAACTAAGAACTTGAATAATGAAATGATAGTTAGCATTTGTTGATCAAAAAATGACCAAGGAACTGCTTCTGTGACTTGTGTTATTTCCATATTTCTCTGCATTTCCAGTAGCAACACCATATCTGTACAACACTTCCAAAGTTCTGGTGGTGAAGTTCACCTAGCAGATGTAAATTTCTCTCCCACACAACTCTCTCTCTCTCTCTCTCTGCACTAACAGAAAACACATCTGATGGTATTATGTAATACCAACTGCCTCACTTCACTTTATAAGTTAGATTTGAATATGCTCCTTCAGATACTAATAATTCCCTTATTGTGTTTTAATGGTATTGTGTAAAGAAGTTAAAGAGTAGCCTGCAATGGATTAGGCAAATCTTGACTGTAGACTGCTTGTTCATGTGAGAATGGACAGTGAGTGAATGAGTGGGAAATAGCCTGAAATTGTCCTTTTATGTGTTGTTTAGGAACTCTAATTGTCTTTATTTTCATGTTCTGTTACTTGACTATGAGACAGTGTATATATGATCACTTATATCCAAGTTGTATGAAACTCTTTTTTGTTGGTCATCCTGAGACTTCCAACGAAAAATGGATAAATATCTGTTCTCTTATCTTTGGAATTCATTTCTCTTTTTATTTGGTAAAATTGAATGGTTAGTATTCTTGATGTTTTAATTTCACTACTTATTACAGGAAAGATATCAAGAAATATTACGGGAAAAATCACAGTCTCAGACTGATATTGATCAATGTGAAGCATATTACAAAGCTCCTGGGGGAACAAGGAAGAGAAGAATATATGAGTCTTGGATCTGAAGCACAAAGTTATTATGGGCCGAATCTTAGCGTCAATTCTGGCTTTAATGCTTCAGCATCAGCACCACCTTCAACGTCTCAATCAGCACCGACAGAAAATATGGAGGAGTTAGTGATGCGATTGATTCCTACACTGACTGAACGTTTGCTTCCTTTATTTATTGAAAAGGCACGCGGAGTGATTTCTTCACCATCACATCATCCAAATACTCCTATTGAAAATCCATCAGTTGTGACACCCATAGTGCCTTCTACTACTGCTGCTAACGTTGACGATGTTGATCCTTTAGTTTCTGATGATGATCGTAGTCCTTCACCCATGCATTAGTTTTTTATGTTATCTATTTTTTTGTTGGAAATAACAAAATTATGCACTAACAATACTTGACGGATGTGGGTTCTTTTGGTAGTTGATAGCTTGGCCTTGTCGGTGTTTTGGACTTAACGATGAGGATTTCGATATCTATTTTGAATCTTTTTTGTAAATGTTATTTTATGTGAATGTCAATTATTTTTAAGGGTATTTGTTAATTTATATTTGGTATGTTTCAACAGGTGTATTTAAAATAAATAAATAAAAAGATTTATAGAACAAAAATATTTGTGACAGATTTGCGACGGATTTTGATCGTTGCTAGAGGGAAAATAGTAGGCTACGGACTGCGACAAACATTGTATTGTCACTAAATGTCGGGCATAAATAATATTTTGCAACGGATTAGCGACAAAGGTTTTCGTCTCTAATTTACTAAAACGGCGAAATGAAATATGAAACTAGTCACGGAATTCATAAAAATAGCGACAAAATATTCTGTTGCTATAATGTGGAACGGATCTCATACGTCGCTACCCTGTCGCTAAGTTTGCTACGGATTTCATTTTTCTGTCGCAAAGAGGTTAGCAACGCGCAAAATCGTAACAGACGACTTTCCGTTGCTAATCTATCGCAACACATGTTTAACGACAGATATATGCTGATTAGCGACGGAATACGTCCATCGCTAAACGCTGTTTTTTTTTGTAGTGATCCAGATCAAAAGCTAGTCTTTAGGTCCACATAACAAATCACTTTGCTAACACATATATCGAAATTACCCATTACATCATTTTAACTGAAGGGAGATGAGAATTAAAAAGCTAATTGCAGATATCCAGCCAAATAGGGTTTTTACTAATTTTTATATATTTAGGGATAAAAAAGGCCATTTAATGGATCTTATTGGATTATCAGTTTAACCGTTAATAAAAACTTTAAAATCGAAAACCGAAGAGGTAGTCCAATAAAAAGAATTACAAAACCGTTTAAAAACCATTAATCCAATAACCCGATACCGATAAACTAATAACATCTTTTCTGATTCGATTTATTTGTTAAAGCGGTTTGTGCACACTCCTAACCAAAACTCATCCGAGCCCCTCGAGTCTCAATCCGAACCTTACAAAGTCCAAAATATTATGAGGGTGTCTGAATTGGGCTTAAAAGCTAGTCAGAACAACTTAAAATTACTTTTAACTTGTGTTGGTGTTTGACAAATTCAAAAAATGCTTTTACAATAAAATAACTCAACAAGCCATTATATATATATAAGGTTTTCAAAATATCCAGCTCTAGAAAATATTTACGTCATGTAGCCCAATATACAATATTATACGATATTATACATGGGTGATATAAAAGGTGTTTATACACGTCCATGGACTAGATCAAGTGTTTATACACATATGGACTACGTGGCGTGAATATTTTCAAAAATAGACATATATCGTAATTTTCCCGTACATCTATTATGAACACAAAATACTCAAAACAAGGAATTGACTTGCTATATAACACTTAAAACCTTTTGCTGGTATACAAATTTTCAAGATATGCTCAAGTTCTTTGAAGTAAGAATGTTTTACACTTCTAATGTGCGTAGTTTCTTTTTTATGACGATAATAATAATTAGGTTGTGTATAAAAAGTTTTATGTCATACTATTTTAAAAGTGTTACTATCAATTGCAGCCAACTTTACTAAGCTTTTCGATAATCTTACTTTGTATCTAACGAAAATTCTATTGTTAGAAAATTAGAGAAGAATAACAGAAAATTAAGGCTTGGAGGCGGGAAACATCACTATCTTTCAAGAGTTTATGCATGTATATTCTTTGGGGATTATAAGCAAATCTCTATCAGGATACAACAAAGCTTTTGATGGTACATGCAAATTGTATCGCTTCTTATGGGATGAGTCTGTACTTATAGAAGTTTAGAAGGAGACTATTTCTGAAGAAACACTCCTTTTCTGAACAGACGCAATGTTTTATTAAATTTAAAATTTAAATATTAAATTCAAATTTTAAATAAACAAAAAAAAAAGTTATTCAAAATAAATACGAAAATAAGACCTTTATTTAAAGATCCGACCCGGCCCGCTTCCAAGTCCAAGTGGATCAGCCAAATTCTTATTTGATCTCACATATATTATAGCCATAGTTCCATTTGTAATTAACTCTGTTATATAAGCATGTCGTAAGCCTATATGCCTTGATTTCCCCTTATAAATTTTATTGTGAGCTACGCATATAGTAGTCTCACTATCATAAAATATGGAAATGGCTGACATAGGTTGTGGCCACAACTTTATATCCAGTAGCATGTTTCTTAGCCATTCTGCTTCTTTCCCAGCAGCTGCTAATGCTATAAATTCAGATTCCATCGTAGAATGGGAAATACAGATTTGTTTCTTGGATGCCCAATTAATGGCGCCACCCCCCAAAGTGAATATCCAACCTGAAGTAGCCTTATTATCATTAATACTTGTAATCCAACTCGCATCAGAATATCCTTCTAATGCGGTAGGAAAACCACTATAACAAATGCCCAAATGTTTGGTTTTCTTTAAATATCCAAGTACTCTACTTATAGCTTTCCAATGAATATTACTTGGATTACTTGTAAACCTTGAAAGTTTACAAATGGCAAATGCTATATCAGGCCTTGTGCAGTGCATTGCGTACATCAAACTGCCAATTGCACTTGCATACTCTAATTGAGCCACTGTTCTTCCAGTATTTTCAGTAAGCTTGATACTTGAATCATATAGAGTTTTAGACTCCTCTATACCCAAATGATTGAATTTGCTAAGTATCTTATCAATATAATGGGCTTGTGATAAAGTCACTCTCTTATTATTTCTTTGGACTTTGGTACCTAAGATAGTATTTACTTCATTCAAATCTTTCATTTTAAAAACCGAAGTTAGATACTTCTTGGTTTCAGAAATTCCAAGCACGTTCGTACCAAAAATCAACATGTCATCAACATAAAGACAAATGACAACTCCATAATCTTTTGTAAATTTGGAGTAAATACATTTATCGGCTTGATTATGTACAAATCCGTCTGACAATTTCACACTATCAAACTTTTCATGCCATTGTTTTGGAGCTTGTTTCAATCCATAAAGAGACTTTATTAGCTTACAAACTTTATGTTCATTGCCAGGAAGAATAAATCCTTCAGGTTGTCTCATATAAATTTCTTCACTTAAATTTCCATTTAGGAAAGCAGTTTTAACGTCCATTTGATGTACATATAAATCATACATAGATGCTAATGATAAAAGTACTCTAACAGAAGTAATTCTTGCAACCGGAGCATACGTATCAAAATAGTCAATGCCTTCTTTTTATGTGAAGCCCTTTGCAACTAGTCTTGCTTTGAAGGTTTATATAGAACCATCTGTATTATATTTTCGCCTAAATACCTATTTACAACCTATAGGTTTAGATCCAAGAAGCAAATCAACTAAAATCCAAGTATTGTTGGACATTATTGAGTCCATTTCATCATTAATTGCCTCTTTCCAAAAATCAACATCTCTTGAAGCCATAGCTTCTTTGAATGTTCTAGGATCTTCTTCTTTATTAAACAAAATTGGTACTTGATTACATACATTGGTTCTATTTCCCTCTACCAGAACAACTATAGAATCTGAAGCAATGAAATCAGGATCAAGAGTTTTTTCTTTCCTAGTTCTTTGGCTTCTTCTAGGCTCTAACTGAATATTGTCACTTTTCCTTTTATTTGAAATGTCAGAATGTGACATCTTTTGTGTGTCAAGACTACTTCGATTTGCTTCAATCAATTGCTCATCAATGGCGTCATTAATGAATCTATTTTCTAAACATTCAACATGAATAGATTCTACAATAACATTAGATTCTAGATCGAGCAATCTATATGCTTTTGAATTTTGTGCATATCCAACAAAAATACATTTTATTTCTCTAGGTCCTAACTTTGTTCTTTGATGATCAGGAACCCTATAAAATGATATACACCCCCACACTTTAAAATAATAGATATTTGGTTTTCTACCATTCCAAAGTTCATAAGGTGAAACATGCACACTTTTTGAAGGCACTCTATTTAATATATAACAACCAGTAAGTAAAGCTTCACCCCACAAATTATGCGGTAAATGTGCATTTAATAACATAGAATTAACCATATCTACTAAAGTTCTATTGTTCCTTTCAGCCAAACCATTTTGTTGTGGCATATAAGGAGCACTTGCTCTTCACAAAACTTACTAAAATCAGAAGAAAAATATTCTCCACCTCTATCACTTCGAATAATTTTTATTTTCCTACTCTTTTGATTTTCCACAACTGACTTGTATACCTTAAACTTTTCAAATGCTTCATCTTTTGTTCTAAGTAGATAAACATGTGAATCTAGAAAAGTCATCTATAAAAGTAATGAAGTATCTTTTTCCTCCTCTAGTTAATTCTCCATTTAGTTCACATAAGTCAGAATGCACTAAGTGTAATAATTCTGTAAATCTTTCAACTTTGCGAAATGGTTTCTTAGTCATTTTCGCTTGTATACATATTTCACACTTTCCTTCATGCTCAGTTTTGCAAGTGATATAACCATTTTTGGACATATAATTTAAAGAACCAAAATTTAAATGTCCTAGTCTAGCATGCCATAAATAAGAATCAGACACAACGGTATAAGCAGAAACATAATTTATTGCATTGACACTTAGTTTGAACATGCCATCACACTGGTACACTTTTCCTACAAACAGACCACTCTTAGACACAATTACATGAGTAGACTCAATTACAATCTTGAAACCTCTCTTAGAAAATAAACCAACAGAAATTAAGTTCTTCATTATTTCAGGAACATGGAACACATTAAGAAGAGTCAGCTTATGTCCACATGTGAAGTTGATTTCAACTATTCCTTTCCCTGCAACTTGGGCTGTAACATGGTTGCCCATCAACACCGTTTCAGGATCTTTAACTTCCGAATAAGTCTTGAACATATTCTTGTCGTGACAGACATGAATTGTTGCACCGAAATCCAACCACTAGTCTTACCTTCTCTGAATTTCCGGATTTTCCATTATTTCTTGAATGAAAATTTATTCCTGCTTTCTTAAACCCGCAATCTCGAATCTTATGGCCTTTCTTTCCACAAAGATGACAATTCTGATTCTCTCTTTTTATTAAGAGACTTCTTGGAAACTTTCAGATTAAATTTATAATTAAATATATGTAAATGCACATATCTTATAAATATGTCATTTTATTAGACTAAATGGGCTTAGCTCTTTATAGCCAATCAATGACTATTGGCCATCGATGTGGGACTCCTCCCACATATTACAAACTACACTTACATCTATTAGTAGACCCATTTTGGCACTGGGTGGGACTTAAATGAATACATCTTTTGAAAATAACAACTCTCTCTCTCCCTCTAGCCAGCTCTCTCAAGATTCAACTATTGTTCATGAGTCACAAATTTGTAGTGTCACAATGAAGCTAGGTGGGTTAATGCTTTGTGATCAGACACCTCTTATAGTTTCCATGTTTAACTATTTTTGGATCGAGGGTGATGTAATTCCCTGAGCAAAATGAGGTTATACGTTGTGATTACCAAGGACTCTTTGTATAACAAGCACACAATTAATGTCAATTATAGTCAGAATCAGTGAAAATGCAACATGAATATACTACTTCAAGCATGGAACTCCAAATACTGTTTAAAAAAAACAGAAATTAATGACGGGTTATCAAAAAATTATGTTAGCTACATGCAATTTAGCGACGGTTAGCAATGGAGTTATAGCTAATTTCATTTTTTTTTAGTGAAATTACAAGTTTTTATATAGCTTAGAGAATGGTCTGAAAATTGACCATTATTATTGGAGTCGAATGGTGTTCAAGAAGAAAGTCGTATACAAGAAGTTCCAAAAGAAACAACAATAGAAGAAGAAGAAGAAGAAGAAGAAGAAGAAGAAGAAGAAGAAAGAGGTGAATCCAGCATACATAACAAGAGATATTTGGAGGCTAGCAGAGGTGTAGAAATTCCTTAACGGATAAAGTGTTTTCTTTATGGTTTTTGCTTCTCACCGTGAAAAAACAATTACAGCCAAATATCATTCGTTCATCTACTTTACAAAATATGAACACAATGTATCTGTAGTGTATAAAGTATATCAAAAATACATATATTATACATATATATACACTACATATACAGACGAAGTGTATAGATAGTATATACTTCGGCCGTGTATGATAAACTGGATGAGAGAAAGGTAATTAACGTAAGTTTCCCAAACAAAATATGTTGAGTTTAATTGGGCTTCAGTGAGATTGTTAGTTTAAGAGTTATTAAACTGAAAGTGTCCATTTTTTAAGCATGAAGGGCCTTTTATGTTTCTTTTAGATGGAAAAAGAGCCTTTATGTTACAGGGTACATATTAGTCATACCCACTTTACATAAACAAGGGTATGTTTGGTAATCAAATTACATAAACAAGGGCATGTTTGGATATCATATCGTCATTACTAGGTTGTGTAATTATCAGGGTAGTAATTATACATCCAAGCAATTACTTAATATAGTAGTTATAATGATCTGTTTATTTGTCATAACATAATTATAGTAATTTAAATGTCATCTTTGATTGCAAGAGTGTAATTATGTAGTTTGATCCTCTTTTATTTTAAATGTAAATTAATTTTATAATATTAAATATATTTTTTATTTCTTAAAAATGAACATGTAAATAAGTTCTAATAATCTGTGAAAGATAAAGTATGTATATATAAAAAAATAAAAAAAATAAAAAAATGAACATGTTTATAAGTTCTAATAATATGTAGACAAATACATCTGTACATAATAAAAAATAAATAAAGAAAGAATTTGAAAAGTTATCTAAGCATTTCTAATGACCATGTAAGTATTTGACTAAACAAATATGTAGTCTAAGTAGGCGTTTGGCCATAAAAATTAAATATTTTTCACGTTATTTGGAATTTTGAAGTCGGAGTTGAAGATGTAATTGTGTTTTGTTATACAACTGAAGTATATAATTAGTACCTGTACACAACTTATACACTACATATACAATCGAATTATATAGATAGTGTATACTTCAGCCATGTCTGATAAACTAGATGAGAGAAGGCTACATTAACGTAAGTTTCCCAAACAAAATATGTTTGAGTTTAATTGGGCTTTAGTGAGATTGTTGGTTTAAGAGTTATTAAACTGAAAATGTCCATTTTTTTAAGCATAAGGACCTTTTATGTTTCTTTTAGATGGGAAAAGACCCTTTATGTTACAGGGTACATATTTTAGTCATACCTACTTTACATAGAAAAGGGTATGTTTGGTAATCACATTACATAAACAAGGGCATGTTTGGAAATCTTATCGTCATTACTAGGTTGTGTAATTATCACGGTACTAATTATACACCCAAGTAATTACTTAATATAGTAGTTATAATGATCTGTTTATTTGTCATAACATAATTATAGTAATTTCAATATCATTTTTTATTGCAAAAGTGTAATTATGTAGTTTGATCTTCTTTTATTTTAAGTGTAAATTAATTTTATAATATTAAATAACTTTTTATTTTTAAAAAAATGAACATGTAAATAAGTTCTAATAATCTGTGAAAGATATATGTGTATATAATTTTTTTTTAAAATAAAAAAATGAACACGTAAATAAGTTCTAATAATATGTAGATAAATATATCAGTATATAATAAAAAATAAATAAATAAAGAATTTGAAAAGTTATCTAAGCATTTCTAATGACCAAAGTAAGTATTTGACTAAACAAATATGCAGTCTAAGTAGGTGTTTGGCCATAGAAATCAAGCATTTCTCACGTTATTTGGAATTTTTAAAATCAGAGTTGAAGATGAAATTGTGTTTTGTTTTAGTTTTTGTAAATATATTTGATTATTTGAATGTATTGAAAGTGAAATAAATGAAAACAGGAATTTAGATGTTTTTCAAATCGTTATTTTTGGAATTTTTATGATCAAATTCTAATTTTTTAAATAAAGCGAAAAAGATTCCGAAAAAAATGAATAATTCTCGTTGTCAAACGGGTCCTAAATACACCAAACTCAATTACGAGATGTGACATCGCAAAAAGATTTTAAGGACCGTTAGAATTATTTTCTTGAAAGCACTCACTCAGTGCGACACATCATAAAAAGGGATTAAAAATGAAAAGGGTGCAAAATGCAAAATGAGACAAAAGTAGGGCGCAAAGTGCAAAAGAAGCAGCCGATTTGTAATTGGGAGCGCCAAGATGCCATTTTGAATGAAGTTAACAAAAGCTCTAAATTCTCTCTTTCTTCAATTTGTTGTTCAATGGATCCACAGATTCATCACCATTTTCCTAAACTAAACACCATATAAATCTTCATCTATATATGTGTGAATATACTTTTATTAGCCAATTATTGGGTAGTACTATGTAGTGTTCACAAATTGTAGAGAAATGCAAGTTGCAATTGATCAATGGAAGGTGAGACGCCGAACCTTCTAGAACCAGCAGTAGCAGTGACGAAGCCCATTTCCATCCGTCCGATAAATAATTTGTCAGAATCAGTCAATGTTAGCCGTTCGATTACACAGTCTTCGACAACAACAACGACGTCGTCTTCTTCATCTTCACCACCGGATTTCCTCCGTCATATTCAAGCCGCCTTTAAACGCCCTCGTCCTATCGGTAACTAACTATTCTCAATGCTAACACTGCCTTTTAGGCCTTTTTGTTGATATTACTTTTGGCTATTTAGGGATTTTTGGTAATATTGAGCTATGAAAACTACTTCCTCACTGACATTTTTAGTGTGACTGGGCACAAAGTTTAAGGAATAAAAAGAGACTATTGAATCTTGTGGTCCTAAATTAAAGTACTAAAATGTCTTTTGAATCTTGCGGTTTTAAACTTGCCACGTAGGGTGTTTGAATTGTTAACTTACTAAATAGAGAAAGAGGCACCATTTCTGGGACATACCAAAAAGGAAATTAAGACACTTAAATTGGGACGGAGGAAGTAATAGTTTTGTGGTACTCGAGTTAAGAGAATTTCTGGTAATTTTGTATCTTGAGCTATGAAAACTACTCCCTCCGTCCCAATTTATGTGGCACCATTTGAGTAGACACAAAGTTTAAGAAAGAACCTTAGATATTTGTGTGGCTGTAAATCATCTCATAGAGTTAAATTGTTTCTAAATATAGAAATGTGACATTCTTTTTGAATAGACTAAAAAGGAAAGTGTGCCACATAAATTGGGACAGAGGGAGTAATAATAGTTTTGTGGTACTTGAGTTAAGAGAATGACAATGGGGAGAGGAGGATTGAAGACGGAAGTTTAATCTTTGCTTGTTGTATGATGTAGATGAGTTTTATCTTCTTCTTGTGGGATTATTATGACCTTTTTTTTGCAAATTTCTTTTATGTAGTCAATTTAAATTGCTGGAATTCAAGAGAAACTTGTATTTCTGTAAAGTTATCTGGATGCTTCATTTTTTCCCTTCTCTACTTGTTGTGCTAGTATAAAATGCACAAGTGTTAGCGAGTTTATGGCAAGCTTTTTCTTAGTTGTTGAGTTATTAGGCTTGGGTATATTTTGGCTGGAACTCATGGGAGGATCGTGGATGTATTTCTGTTTCCATCTTTAAGCAATTATTTTTGAAACATAGCCATTTCAGTTCCATGAATCTAAAAGGTTGTGGATTTAGGTTGTTGAAGATGTTCTTTATCCGTTGAAAAGATAACAAATGCAACTGAGATTACATCCAATATCTTGTCCTTTCGCGAGGAAGAGTACAGGAAGTTTGACAGGAGTATTTGATGATTAAGTTGAAGTGGCAATTGAATGCATTATTGTGAAGTAATATGCTTGGAATTGCGACATCAAATGGTGTTTTTGCTATTAAGTAGGCGTTTGGCCATAGAAACCAAAAACTTTTCACTTTTTTTTTGGAATTTTGGAGTTGGAGTTTTGTTTGGCCATAGTTTTTGCAAATAGTATTTTTTGTTGAAATGTACTTGTTTTGGTTGTGAAAAACAAGTTTTTCAAATTCCAAATACAACTAATTTTCATGGCCAAACACTAATTTTTGAAAAAAGTGAAAAAAAATTCCGGAAAAAAGTGAATAATTCTTATGGCCAAAAGGGTCCTTAAAGAATTTAGACATGTATACAAGTGTATTACTTGTGTTGGACTTGAAAGCAATCGGAAGCACCCTATGTTTTTTGATAATATTATGAAAATATATTGAGGGTATGGCACAAAGAGAATCATAGACAGCACCTGGAAAGAAAATTGTACTTTGTCCCTAGCCCCTAGGGGTTAGCTCTATGGGCAAAGGTTGAGGAATTTGTGTCTTAGGTCACAAGTTATAGCTCTGCGCCAAGCGAATTAAGTCCAGTATTTAAGTGGAGATGAGTCAAGAGGCGGGCCCATCAACCCTGAGTTTTGAATGCTGCGGTTGATCCAAAGGTTGGCTCCTGAAGGATTTCTCGGTGATAAAAAATTACCTCCTTCTGGTGCTCAATCTAGAAAGTAACTTGTCTCTGTTGTTATAGGCTTAAGAAACATAGTTGGCAGTAGTTGTCTTGCAGCTGGATTTTGCATATGACCATCTCCTGTACTCGAGCCTCATTTCCAAGTAGCTCTTGAGATGCTTATGAGCAGTATTTCAGGATAGACATCGTATAAAGAGGATAGATAGGATGAAAAGGTGACAAGTCTTCAGAATAGTTGTGCACGTCTTAGAATTAGTTGCTGAAGTGGGAGCTCTGCTACGGAATGAAGGGGATCCTAGAAGCTCTCATATTTTCTGTTTTATAAATCTGCAACAATCTTAAGCTTTGTGTTTTTTTCCTGGCACTTATTTGCTAATGATTGGCACCATATCATCATTTCCATTCAGCTACTAATATTGCTATATTGGTTACTTCTGGTTTCACCTTATTTTATCACTACAAATTTCATTATCCTCCCAGCAACGATCTGATTATCCTACGGTTACCACTTATGACCGTATGTAATTTTTATTTTTCCATTTTAAATACATCTGTTGCATGTTTGTTTTACATATTGGAAATTGCTTTCTGTTCATCTGTAGTTGCTTCCAAGAGCTTTTTCTCTTTCCTTTTTTCTGGTTTGTTTTCCTTTTCCCAAAATCTTGGAGCTTGGCCATTCTGATTCACTACCTGGTGACAACTTTCAAAGCCAAGAGATCTAACATGAGTATTCTTTAGGTACAATGAAGTCGAATAGTATTATGCCAAGGAGATTGGTAGCTCCTCTGCGGCAAGCGTCAAGAGGTTCTACTTTGAATACAGATTGCACACTGGAAGCAAAGAAGACCCAAGATGAGACTCCCCTGAGTCATAGATTAATGGACTGTATTTCACAACCAAAGAACATTGGCTCTGCTACTGTAGAAGCTCAAGAGGATGCATCTATGCAACCTTCGGAGTATGGTTCCACTGTAGACGCACATGAAGAGAATTATAATTCATTCAACAGTTTGAAAGATCAACCAAGATCCTTCACTGGTCATAGAAGCAACATTACATCTGCTTCCTTGGTTACAGAGTGTGAGCAGGTTTTATTGGCTGAAGGGCAGAAGAAGGTCCATTTTGCTGCTGATAGCACTTCCAGGTCTCAGGGTAATGTAGTATGGTCCATTTATGAACTCCTCTAACTACAATGCATATGACCATCTTTTCTCGTAGACATATCTTCAGCTTTTCCATATGTAGTCGACTGAATAATCTGTTAATGCTTATCATCAAACTAAAGATGTCTTATTAGCTAACACACTGCAAACTAGGTCTGTTTAGTAGTTTGCACATTATAGCACATACTACATATGATTTATGCAGGTGTCAATGACCGAATGGTCACTGGAATGGAGGACTTGTTGTCTCATGTGAATTCACTTACATTGACAGAAATGGATTGGGATGTAGGCAATCAGATGGAGGCTGTGACTGCTGCTAGCCAAGTCTTGAGAGATCAAAATATTCAAACCACAGATGTGGATGGTAACGGGAACTCTTCTCTATTGGCAAATAGAGCATTAGGAGTTGCAGATCAGATTCACCAATTCAGGAACTTCTTACGGAATGATTTGAGCCACCCCATGACTCAAGCTTCAGTGGTTGGGTCAACCTGCACCACAACAACATTGATAAACTCGACATCTGCTCCCATGCTAAGCTCAACAACTTATTGTCCACAATCTCATCTTGTGAGCAACTCTACGGAATCACTGGGGGAATCTAAACTGAAATCTGATCATCTGATGCAATCTTCTTATCCGGTTCCAAAGAATGAAAACAGGCTTTCACCTGATCAGACAGCTATTGCAGTACCTAGTTCTACCACTGAAACTGATTCAGAAGTTAAGAGACCTAATGTGGCTGAAGGGCCAAGGAATAGTATGCTGATTAAAGGTGACATGCCTAAACATACTTCCCCTCTTGAGGATAACTCAGCCAAAGAATGTGTTACAGATATACAATCTGGAGCTCCCTTGTCAAAAGTTTCATCTTCCAACATGAAGTTGGAACCTTCTAAGTCTGAAAAGCAAGAAAAAAGCGTGGGTAGTAAAGCAGCATCTTCATCTCGTAAAAAAGGTTATGATCCTGATACATTTTTCAAAGTTAATGGAAAGCTTTACCAAAGACTTGGCAAGATAGGTAGTGGTGGAAGTAGTGAGGTCCACAAAGTCATTGCATCAGATTGCTCAATTTATGCCTTGAAGAAAATCAAGCTTAAAGGTCGTGACTATGCTACTGCATATGGGTTTTGTCAGGAAATTGAGTATTTAAAGAGACTGAAGGGAAAGAACAACATCATTCAACTAATTGACTATGAGGTATGTACTTTACGTTAGCATTCATGATTTTCAAAAACATTAACTGTTTGCTGGGGTTGAACTCTAGCTTATGTTTTGGTTGAAAGGATCAGGGAAGAACAACAGTTGAAAACATAAGAAAATCAGTTGAAAACATTCTGTAGCTAACAGGAGGACGATGGTAGTTACTTATCAGGTCTATCTTTGAACATGCTAATGGAACATAACAACGGCTGGATTTGCCTAGGATTACCTCGTGGAAAAGCTGCATCAGTTAAGGATTCTTAAAAAGTAAAACAACAACAACTACCCCTCAATCCCAACTACCTGGACCGCTCTATGAACACTATCCATGTCACTCCATTCATACCCGTCTCAATCTAATTATCAATAATTTGGGGTTTATAACACTGGAGGTTCTTTACATTTTCACTACCATACAAGTTTCTAAACGAGGTTAAAGATTCCTAATGGGTATTAGAGTAAGAGTATCTACATAACTAAACTTTAATCTCAACTAATTGATATCCCTTGTATAGTTTTTTGTCCCCATTATGCTCGGTTTTCACTTAGTTTGTATGGATTCTAAGAGCTTGTAGGTCTATTTGGACAATTTCCTTGTTGGTGAATTTAGGTCTACCTCGTGTTTTTTTAACACCTTCAATCATCATGTTTCACACCTCAAGCCAGTGCATTTGGAGGTCAACGTAGAACGTGATCAAACTGTCTCAAGCAACCTAAAAAGGCTTCTCAAGTGACCTCGTATAGCTCATGTATCCTCCATATATGTCATTTGCACCTTCTGACGTATTTGATCATTTCTAATCTTGTCTAATCTTTTATGACTGCACATCTATCATAACGTCCATATTTTTCTGACAGGTCCAACATTCATCCCATATAATATTGTTAGTCTTACAAGTGTTATATAAAACTTGATTTTCACTTTGGTTGGTATCTTCCTATCTTATAACTCTCTGATAGAATTTCTCAATTTCAACCATCTTATTTTGATTATGTTCTTAGATAGAATTTCTCAATTTCAACCATCTTATCTTGATTATGTTCTTCGACTATTATTACCATTCTCCTTGAGCATCAAGCCATGATGGCTGAATTGTTTGTATGTAGACATCAGAGTCCCGTCTAATCTCACCATAAGCTAAACTTGCAATGTATATATATATATAAAATGTCTGGTCAAGCTAGGTTCTTGTGTTAATTGTATGCTAAGAAGATAAAAGAAAAAGAAGCTTGCTTTAGGTGAAGCAGACCATCCAATGTTGGTCTTGTACTGATATTGATCAAAGTGAGAACTAGAACATCCAAGGATGCTGATATCATAAATAACTTATCTTAATAGTGTAGAAAATTGAATGCGGCCTGAGATTGATCACGTTAAATATGCTGGAGTTAGACATCTAGTTTCAAATAAAGCTGCAATTTTCTCTTTCTCATACGTTTCACTGTTGGCGTACATTCAAGAAATCTTATAGTTAAGTTTTTAGTACTGCTATATGAATGTCCATGAATCAATCTGGAAATGGACATTTCCAAGTTGAGACCTTTGCAACTCCATAGGCTTATTGAGGCCCTTGGAGAGATGAGAACTAAGCAAGGATCTTCCAGAATGTGAGAGGATAGAAAAGAGAAAAATCACTCCTTTCTCAAAATGGGTTTATAACAAACAATAGAGCTCCCTATATAGGAATTGTGAGCATAAACTTTCCTAATTCCTGAGATTCTAATTATTATGACATATATCTTAATGCTTTTCTTGACCATAATATAATCATTAAGAAAATCTTTACACAATATTCTTAATGATCTCTTGATTTTGAACTCAGAACATGAAGTCTGTAATGAGTGCAGTACAAGAAGGCTGATACACAGATCTCGTAGGCCTTGAAAAGTTCAAATCTTATGAATTTATTAAACAAAATCTGGGTTGCTTGCATTTCTTGCTAGATCGCTGTGATAAGATTATCTCTAGATATCCTTATAAAAAAAAAAAAGATTATCTCTAGATACGATTGTGTTTAAATTGCTAACTTAGCTTCCTCAACCCAAACTATAGGCTTACCAAAGTGGTTAGAACTTCATGTGCCTGCATTTGGTGTTGAGGGTTCAGCATCTGGGGTTTTAGAGTATTTGCAGTTTGCTTTTTGGAGCAAATACTGACATCCACTTCTTTGTTAGGTTACAGATAAGAGTTTACTAGATGAAGTCATGAATGGTTCGATGAGTAATAATGAAAGCAGAGTCAAAGAAGATGGATACATATACATGGTTCTCGAATACGGTGAAATTGATTTGGCTCATATGCTGTCTCAGAAATGGAGGGAACTAGATAGCTCTGAGTCAATTATAGATGAAAACTGGCTTCGATTTTACTGGCAGGTCATTTCCTTCTTTTTTCTCCTTTTTCTGCAGTTACAGATTATTTTTATGAAGTTGCTGTCATGACCTAATCTTTACTGAGGATTCATTTTCCTAATCTTTATGAAGTTGTTTCATTGCTGATTCCAGGTCCTAAATTTTTTCTGTTCTGAAGTCAAAGTTGTTAATATTTTTTTATTTTTTTTTAGCTAACAGGTTCTAGTTTAGTGTCTTATGATAAACATGTATCCAGTTCTTCTATGCCCTCGTAATCTATCTTGCTTCGGCATTTCATGTTAATGCCTTAATACATACTTTACCCCCTAAACTTGTACGAGAATCCTTTTACAAATCTTTCTTTGCAGGCATCCTTTTACACACCTCCCACTTGTATAAAGTGGAACTATTACTGCCCTAAAAGGCTAATACCACACATGGCATGCACATGGAGAACAACAAAATAATCACACATAAACCAGTAAACCACACATGGCATGCGCATGGAGAACAACAAATAATCTCATATATGTTTCCTTGGTAGTAGACTAGTAGTGATGAAGAAAAAACCGTGTTGTAGCCAACTGACTGGTAATGTGGGAGACTCCGAGGGGAAAACCACTCAGCAGCTAACCAATGTGCATTTACGGCCTTTTCCCTCTTCTCTTGGTTGGTTTTTATCCTCTTTCTTTCTTTTTTAGGAGTTGGGTAGTGGAGATTGCGGAAGGTGTTGGACAACGAAGAACTGCAAATTAGGAATGAAAAACATCCTCTTGCCTTTGTTGGAGTCGACCCTTTTGCGAATATCTCTTACACGCTGTTCTTTGCTAAAAGAATTTTTAGTGTATATGTTAAGGTTCATGAAGGTCAAAACTGATTGATCCGGGAATACTTTTCGTGGACTTATGTCGAAAATCAAGTACTGATCCTAGCTGTCTTCTTATTAGGAATGTGCTTTAATGGCCATTCTCAACTCTCAGTATTATGTCTCGATGAGCTCCTGAACCTCAATATTCTTTACTCCAAAAGGAATGGTGGAGATTTGCTCATTTACCCATTAAAGTCTCTTCATTTGATCAATTTTAAGGTGTATGCAATTCCATATTCAACTTAAACTTATAAAGCTAGAGATAGACCTAGGGCAAGATACTTTACCTGAGAAACACTTCCATAATGCTTCCAAGGGAAGGGGAAGGTGAAGGGGAAGAGGAGCTCCATGTTGCTTTAAGGTAACTGAAACTGGCCATCATTGAACCGAAGTCCAATTCAGGAGTCTGTTCCTGTATATCTTAAGTAAATTCTATAAACAACAGAATAAAAGAACTTTGGCCAGTTGCTTCTAGATAAATTGAGATTGTCACTTTTCTATCTCAATCTGCAAACCTTTTTGATTTATGGCACGTTTTGTTTATGCTTAAATTTCTTCATAATATGATTTTGAATTCAAATTCTGGAAAGTTTGGTTAAAGAAAGAATCTTCAGTACCCGCCTCTATACCGGGCTCATTTATTATTATTATTATTATTATTATTATTATTATTATTTTATTTCTTTTTGATAAGATATTTACCTGGCTCATTTGGTTGTATGTATATTTTTTCTTTAATTATAAACTTCTGTTGATGGCAGAACTTTAGGACCCTTTGGTCTTCCATCTAGTATAGGGGAAGACTGGATTAGCCACCTTAATTTCATGTACCACTTTTGTATGTTGTACATTCTACAGACTTGAAATCTGGCAAAATTTTAATATTTTTGAATTGTACTCAAAAGTTCTAGACATACTTTGCAGCAAATACTTCTTGCTGTTAACACCATACATGAGGAACGGATAGTCCACTCGGACCTAAAGCCAGCTAATTTCCTTCTTGTCAGAGGCTCACTAAAGCTGATTGATTTTGGTATAGCTAAGGCTATTATGTGTGACACAACCAACATTCAACGTGATTCACAGGTATTTCACTCTTTTTCTTTACGATTTACATGGAATGCATCTGATTGCCCCACTTAGCATCTATAAGAAGAGAAGTGTACTGCCAAAAGGAAGATTAACATATAGTAATCAGCAATGTCAACTTCATCTCTGCTTTCTTAGTGGAGGAAGATTAACATATAGTAATCAGAAATGTCAACTTCATCTCTGCTTTCTTAGTGGATGTTAACTCTTATACAGGTGGGCACTTTAAGCTACATGTCCCCTGAAGCTTTTATGTGTAATGAGACAGATGCAAATGGCAATACAATAAAGTGTGGTCGGCCCTCAGATATCTGGTCATTGGGATGCATCCTTTATCAAATGGTTTACGGGAGAACACCCTTTTCAGAATACAAAACTTTCTGGGCGAAATTTAAAGTTATAACAGATCCAAACCATGCAATCGCGTACGAACCTTTGTCCAACCCCTGGCTACTTGATCTTATGAAGAAGTGTCTTGCATGGGACCGAAATGAAAGATGGAGGATTCCTCAGCTACTCCAACATCCATTCCTCGTTCCCCCTGTTCCACCACAATTACCTGCTCGTGCTGAGCAATCCTGTACACTGCTTCAATTAATTGCTAAATCATGTGAAAACGATGTAAAGGCATCGATGCTATGTACGCAACTCCAAAATTTACTAGTTCACCCCAGTCAAATATCATACGAGGCATTACCTGTATGCCAATACCAGAAGTTGCTTTGTGATGTCTCTTCCCTCTGTCTTCAACTCCAAGAACAGTTGGGAAACTCAGAAAGAGGAACAATGATGTAATGTTAAATATGATTCATACATTTTAGCCTTCTTCAGTCCTAGATTCTTTGAGGTTTTGGGCAGTTACAAAGCCGTCTCCATCTTTGAAGTCTTCTGCCAAGTTACTGCTAAAACTACTCAAAACAAAGTGGTCACTGTCACCTGGTTTTGTTTTCTTAGAGTGGCTTGCAGATAATAGGTGAATAAGTGTTGTAACTGTGCTCCAGGAAAGGGCCTCTATGTGTGTAATATGCCATTCATAATGCTCCCTGTTCAGACTAATTATATTTTAATTTTTTAGTCTTTTTTTATCTAAGAAAAAGTGTTTGTAAATCAAAATAGAACGAGAGATAAACAAGTCCATTTGGATTGAGAGGGCTGCAGTCTCGACGAACTCTTTTAAAAAAAGTGATTTTCTTATTCAATTGGATCCAAGGGTTATGTTATTGATTCTCTTTCAATAGTGGATTTGGAAATGCAACACGATCTGTTCTTCAATAGCTTCACTGACTAACTAGTATACCTCTCTACTTGGATACATACCTTTTATAAAATAAGATTTTTTTTCCTATCATTAAAAAAAGGGATTTACAAGAATGCCGACCAACTAGAACTTAATAACTTTCTTAACAAGCAAAATAAAGGTGATAAGACTGAAACTGGAAGTAAAAGTAGGGAAATATTGCTTGGTAAAAGAGTACTCATTTATAATAGAAGTGTTCACAGAGAAGGTGAGGTGGTCGAAGTCGTAAATGATGATATTGATGGTGACAGTGATGGTGGAGATGGAGATCCGCCCACATTATTGGCGGAAAGGTATGAAGTATATGTTGGCAATAGAAAGGGAGGAGAGTGGTTGGGATAGTGAGATGACATGCCACGTGGTGAGCACTTCACCAAAATGTTTGTATCATATGAGATTGGACGTCCACCTTGAATGGTCCTAATAGAGGAGGGGAATATTTAAGCCACATAAATAGCGTCGTGAGTATTTTTATGCAAAAAAATATACTAAAAAGTAAATATAATTCTTTTCGCATAGTAAATGGACAAATTTAATCCATTTCCCTAGAAGATACAGGCTCATAGTAACGAGCATGTAAGTCATTAAAATGAGACCTTAAGTGTTGATAAGGTCCTTCATGAATAAGTTGGTTCATTGTCGGTTGTTTTAGATCTTTATACACCCAGGTGATTAACCTTAAAATATTGTTTCATTTTCAAATTTACTGTCCCTAGACTAAGAAGATGAAGGATGCATAGAGCTAGTTTTGATAAATTTAATGGGGATACTGATCATTTGGTTAGGCTTAATGACTAAGTCTATCATAGATTCAACGAATTTAACAAATTCAGTTTTTTTTTTCAAGAACATAAGAGGACCCTAAATGCGATAACAGTAAGTTAGAAGTCAATATCTTGCATTTAGTTGGAGGCATCTCCTTCAAATTTGGTCATATCGACTTTCTATGTTCCTAAATCTGTTAGGGGTCGTTTGGTTGGGAAACAGCTACCCCAAAATTACTTATCCTGGGGTTAGTTATTCCACCTTCCCATAGAGATAAAATAGCACTATAATCCCGGGATAACTGATTCCGGGATTAGTTATACCGTGATTTTATCTCAACCAAAAGTAGGATAAACTTATCTCACCTTTAATCCCGGGATAACTTTAGTTGTATATGTATCTCGTTGCATGGTATGAAATCTACTTGACTACATGTGTGCTTTCACTTAACTAGACATTTCTTTTTATTTGATTTGTGTTTGATTGATATCAATCTCTTCTTGTTAGTCTTCCTCGATAAGACATTTGGTTTGTCCTTGTATGGTTATGCAAATTAGAATAAAAGAGATGTAAAAAAGTTTCTATTCCATTTTTTAATTGGGAATTGAGAGCATGCGACTCTTGCAATCGGTATGGAGCAAATACAGTTATAACCAGTTTCTGTTTTTGGTCATGATCAGTTATAACCTGTTGATATCTAAAGTACTTAACAAAGTTGATGGGTGAAAACTATATAAGAGAAATCAAGTGAAATCATGAAAAGTATTAAATTTGAGCAATCAATATGATCTAGAGTAAAACTTACGACTAACAAACAAAATAATCTGTCTTTTTGTAACTAACTATTAGGTATTAGCAAATCCAAGTCGTGAAACATAACATCGATTTTATAGTCCAAATTATAGCAAAATTCCTGTTCAGCACAATCACAATTACAATGAAAATATTGACATATTTTGTAAATTTTACTTCAACAATCAGCTTGGGAAGAAATCTTTTTAGCAATTATCAAAATATGAATGCCTTCTCTAACAAGCTTTCTATACTTCATGTTGATGCAAGTTTACTGCTTGATATAAACTATACTAATTGTCACTATCCAAATTTTTTAAGTCATGATGGCACCTACACCCAATCCGGTAGGCGAACTATTTTCATATTTAATTCATTTTCTTATAATAAGTGCGAAAGATAAAATAAAAAAATACCCGAAAGACCTAGTGATATGAGTCGATAACATCTAACTTAAAGTAAATACAAGGATTTACCACCAAACTATTTAGGAGTTTAAATGACAACCGGATAAAATAGAAAAGTCAGAGTCTGGCAATGCAGATCGATAAGCAGCTCATCCTGAACTCCAAATGACAGAACTCTCATCATCTCTTTGAAATCAGCTAGTACTCACTTATAGACCTGCTCATAAAAGTGCAGCAAGTGTAGTATGATTGTATGAGTACAAAAGCACGTGCCCTTAGCAACATCGTCGACCGATCCTAACTAAAGTGGCAGCGAGGGTTGGTCTTGCAAATGCTTATATCCACACTTTAACGGTTGTTAGTTCACTAAAAATATATAATAAATTCGACAGATAAGAGACAGATTAATCTTCATAATTCAACTAGGTATTAGAATCCAACAACTAGCATAGATAATCACTAATCAATCTTAGAATCCGATTGTAAGCTCAGCAGCTTCAATATGTCAGAACTAATGAATGAAATGTAATGCAATGGAACCTGGTATACACACACTCCTTTAGTGGGAAGTTGTAACCCATGCAGGATTCGCGAGGTTCATACACTTTTCCGGAACCATTTCCCATCGGTAGTCATCCAATTCGGTTATCAATCACATCAACCCGCCCAGAACCATTTTCCAGTAATATGCATGAGATACCGTATGAAATCATGAATATAACATGCACACATTAGAGAATTACATTGTACAGGAAAAATTCTCTAAATAGCTCATTTTCATTAATATACGAGAATTTCAGACTGATGTATGCACATATAGCCAATTATCATGAGGATCATCTCAAATTCAACTAAATCATGCTCAAATAACACTGATGTAATCCATCAGTCAAATATTTCATCAATTCACAGATTACATATCCATAACATGGCACTGGTACCATACAAGTGTTCGTCACCTCACAAGTACGGGACCCTCTTTTACCCATTTCCCTTATTAATTAGTCAAATACCAATAAAATACTCCATATAGAGTCTAAAAAGTCTAAACTTGTCTTTGATCTCCATATAGAGTCTAAAAAGTCTAAACTTGCCTTTGATTTGATGTCTCAAAGCTCATAAATGAGCTTTCCCTTCCTTAATGCCTCCGAACGATCCTAATCTGATCAAATACACAATCTACACAAGTATAAAAGAATCGGACTAAAAGTCTGTTACGTCCCGTATTTTTATACATTGGGACAACCCGGATTAACTATGATAATGTAAGGCCAAGACCATTCCGGGATTTGAAGTCGGGACTTTTGACCATTTGATTTTATTTTGAGACATAAGTTGTATATAAAATTGTTGGCATTGTACACTTAGGAAAAAAATTGGGACCACAATTCACAAAATGGGAATTTAAAAATCTTGCAAAATAAGGCCATGGTGGCCGTGTATATGAAGTGGTCCCACACAATTGTGTGGCCAATTTTAAATGGTCCAACACATTGTGTGGGCCAAAGATTTGTATAGATATTTGGTGGACACCTAAAAGATGAAAACCAAGTCATCTTTATTCATTTCCCACACTTAGAACAAATAGCAAGAAGGAGAAAAACCCCTCCAACCTCACGGCTGAACCATGGAAAAATCAAGATCATTTCTAGCCTCTCCAAAAAAATTTCTTTGGTATAAACCCACTATTTTGAGGTCCCTAAGTAGCGTGGAAGTGTCGTTGGAGCGATCAAGCCATCAATTTTGTGGATTTCAAACCCTAACCAAAGTGTGGAATTGGAGAAGAAAGGTAAGTTTTTCTCTTGTTTATGAGTTATAAATGTTGTATGCACATTTTAGTATGTTAATATGAATGGAAATCATGAAATATTGTATGTTGGAAGTGGGTTGTGTGAAGGGTGGTCTAGCCGTGCAAATGGGTGTTGAAAAATTGAATTGCTGATTAATTGTTTGTAGCCTATTTGATTGTTGTAGAGAGGAGAAGAGAATAAAAATCATCGAAATATATATATGTGTAATGATAGATGAACATGGGTCATGCTATATGCCAAAGAACACACTAATGTCGCTTAGCGTTTGAATGGTTATTGTGATGACTTTTATGTTGGGAATGAGAGTTTAATGTCCCAAAATTGATATGGTAAATGTGCGGATTGATTTGGAGAATTTGGTGCACTTAATGTAATCTTTATTTATGAGAACCATTAACATATGTATATGTGTAGTGTGGACGAATGTGGGTCACATAATATGCCGAAGATCGCATTAATATTGCTTAGCGTTTTAATTGTCGTCGTTATGAATTCTAGTTGGAAATAAGTGTTTAATGACTCAGGAATGATGTTGAAATGGTAGGGGCTGATTTAAGGCTTATTGTACGTTTGATGTAATTCGTATATTTTATGAGAATGATATCGTTATATGGTGGATTGTGATACAAAACATGAATTGAAAGTCGGAAGTGTGGCATAGGGGCTGTTTCGGATTTAGGGGCTGTTTCGGCCCAAAATGGAAAAAATTTATTGGGTCGTTGGAAAAATTATGTAAACTGTTTAGAATGTTCTTGAATGCTGTTGGTAAGAATTTGGGTTGATAATTGAATGTATGAGCTATATTGTGGCTTGAATGTAAGCCGTCGAAACGAATATTATGAAAGTTGTGGAATGATGTAAAAGAGAGTTTATATTGTTATTTTGCCGTTCGAATTGATTATCGATGTTGCTAGGTTGGTTATTGTGGTTGTTGTTGTTGATTTTGAGCGAGTTAAATTCTCGGGATGGCCTATTTACAGGGGAAATGCTGCCGAATTTTCTGTAGAATTTAATGTTAGTGGGAATAAATGGCTTAAGTGCCTATGTTTAATATTGGATATTCGTTGGCATATTTGTAGACCTTGGGGAGCCCGAGGCGTAGATTAAAATTTACTTTAGATTGGCTATCTTGGAGTGCGTACGAGGTATGTAAGGCAACCTTCTTTCTTTTGGCATGCCTTAGTTTGTATAGGCTAGATTATAAGCCTTAAGGAAATTCTAAATTCGAAATCCGAGCATGTTATGATCCATATATGTTCCTTGGCACTCTTATGTATGATTTGATGAAATATGAACCTTTATGTATTTGAAATAATCGTTTTCCGAACTTTGCGCAAAAAAGGTTTCGCTTTAAAGAACTTCGAAATTTCTGAATGCCATACCTTTCACATAAATGCTCGGATTGCTCCAATATTTTTATCAAAGTTTGCATTATGAATAATGAGTACGTTTTCCATGAGCGGGCCCGACTTGGGTAAATTCCCGTCTGCGGGTCCCGCGACTTTCCTTTATGTAATTCGGGAACTTTTGAAAGAATTTGTTAAGACTATTATTTCGATTTTCAAATATGATCATTTTACTTATGTTTGAATTTATGATAATGATTTTATGCATATGACTACTCACGACTCTATTCGTGCACTTTGTTATTTCCTTCGCCGAGTCCCGGGCTGGTTCTATTGTCGTGCGCACTTTGATATACTCCGGAGTTATGTTGTGTTTATGGTTCACCGAGCTACTCGCAAAAGAGGGTCGGGTTCCACTTATATTTGGTGTTATGCTGTGATGTGATGTGTGATGGGGATACGGAGATTTGAGACTTTCTGGTGTTATGTTGTGTTATGGCGCCATCGACGGGCGGGCGACCATATTCCTCTGTACTCTATGCATGATTTATATTTTTAAACTAAACACTTTGATATGATTGGATTTGTACTTATGTTCGGCACTTCTGCTTCGTTTATGTCTCAGGTTTGTTTTCTGTATATTCTGCTTAGCATACTCAGTACATATTTCGTACTGACCCCCCTTTCTTCGGGGGGCTGCGTTTCATGCCCGCAGGTACAGACGCACAGTTTGGTGATCTACCCATTTAGGACACCCTCTTCTGCTATTTGGAGTGCTCTTCTCATTTCAGAGCACACATTTTGGTATATACTTGTTCGCTATGTATATATGTATTTGTTCGGGGGTACGGAGGGGCCCTGTCCCGCCATATGTTTCGGTTTGTCTGTTTAGAGGTCTGTAGACGTATTTGTGGGTGTGTGTGCCTACTTCTGTACAGATGAGTTTATATGACCCTATTCGCTATGGCAGCCTTGTCGGCATGCATTTGTATATGTTTTGGGCCGTTGTGCCATTTGATAGCCTTGTGGGCTTTGGACATATTTGACATCCTTGTCGGCTTTTGACATATTTGACAGCCTTGTCGGCTTTTGACACATTTGATAGCCTTGTCGGCTTTTTGATATATGTGCATATGTTCGGCGATGTATATTCTGCCGCCTCTTCTGATTCTGATATAATGTTTTGTACGCGCAATCGCGCAAGATAATATTCGTTCTCAACTCTGTTTAAAAAAAAATGATGAATATGAAATCTGTATTAAGCTTTGCTATGATGATTTAGTTTGTATGTCCGTATGGGTGCCCAAGTAGGGCACCAGTCGCGGCCCACGGGGCTGGGTCGTGACAAAGTCAACCCCGAGCCCTTGAGGTCAAAACCAGAAATTTCTTCCAAAATTAGGTTACTCATCCCTTAAGGAATTTATATTTGAAATTTTAGCCCAAAACGATTTTGAATCGACCTCTAAATTCTAAATTTCACTTTCTTAAATTTAAGGGCAAAACCCTCAAATTCCCAACCAAGTCACGAATTAATCCACTAATAAATAAGGGTAATCAAATAGAAATACAAAAATCGAGATTGAATTCTTACCCCCTCGTTGAAACGAGAAGAACCCCTCAAAAGTCGCTCAAATTCAAGCTCTAGAGCTCTCAAAATCATGAAAATATATTGTGGGGACGAATCTGTCAATTTATAGTTGACTAGGTTCACTTTTTGTGATAACTATTCGTGGTCACAACGAAAGGGCTCCGCGGTCGCGGTAAAGGGTCTGCAGTCGCGACGAAAGGCTTCGCAGTCGGGGCTAAAGCTTCGCGATCGCTACCATAGGTGCACCACATCAAATTTTTATGCTCTAATGACAATAATTCTTTCATACAACCTCGAAATTTGACGATTCTTGTTGCTATGATTCTGAAATCACTATACAGATCTAATGGTGCAATCAAAATGCAATTTAGAGCTCATTTGCTTAATGTGGTACTGTTTATGCTCAAAACAACGGCGAAATATCAAATGTGAGTGCAATACAACCCGAACTCATTCTAAACACATCGGAATCTAACCAAAACTTATGGAAAAGCCCAAAATCATCATACGAACTGGCTGGAACTTTCAAATCATGAATCCAAAATCGTTAAGTCAACTATTTGGCGGTGGTCAAATCTTAACTTGTAATTCTACTAGAATGCAACTCAAGCGTCTGAATCACTCCGCCCATCGGGATTCGTCCAAGCTTCCAACTAAGTTATAAATAATCATCCGAGCCTATGGGAACTTTGAAACCTCAATTCTGAGTCCGTTTATCCCGAATATTGATTTTGGTGAACTCTTATTTTATTTTTTCTCAAAACCTTACTTTTTGATTTCCTTCTCGGATATTCATCCGATTGCCTCGGAAACCATTCCAACCGTCCCCTGAAGTCATAGTATGCATGTTGAACCTATTAGAATTGTGTGATTTAGAAAGAAAAAATTAATAATCAAAACAACAGGACAAGTCGTTACACTAATAGGTTGATCCAGCCTGTCACTTAACACTAGTTGGATTAGAGCTCGAATCATTTGTGATATTCTTTGGCCTGATCCACCCGTAACCGTACAGGTTGAGTCCATTAAGATGTTTTATTTTTAATTTTTTTTATATTCCATATTTTGTGTTATATTATACTCCATATAATTAAGTTGTTAGATGAAGATAAATGTTTCACAAAGATACAAATATAAGAATAACAAATGATTTTTTTTATTAATTTGAAATTTCCTATGATAAATAGCTTTTATTCTTACAAGTTGAAATTGATTAATTAAAAATTTGAAATAAATAAGATTTTAATGTCAAACTTAACAAGAAACAAATGAAGGAAAATATTCAAACTTTATGTATTTTATTTCAAATTTAACATGTGAATAAAAAAAAACTAACTAGGCTTACAAATTGAAATTGAACAATTTGCGTATTTCAAAATTAAAATGCATTAAAGATATTCTGTTAAATTTCAGTTTTATTGAGCTAGTCTCTGGTTAGTGTTAAGAAATTGAACTCTGCTCAAACCCCTCAGGTTAGAGGGTTGGATCAAGATTAAGGGGTTAGGGTTCGGTTCGTGGAAAATTGTTAAGGAGTCAAGTGAGTAGGTTTATAAATTAACCCTACCAATTTAATATGTTTATACACACACATGTTTTTGCGTTTGGATTAATAGATGAAGAAATAGAATTAACACCTTTGTCAAAATGTTACAATGAATATTTAAAAATTCATTATTTGACTTATTCATGAATTAATAAGAAAGCTACATTATTATTCTCTTGTATGGTGACATCAAGAGCATAATAAATTTGCTTTTAAATAAATCTAGTTTTTACTAATAGAATACTTTAAAACTTTGAATTAAACTACTCAAATTTTATATTAGTAAATATAATTTTTTGTACAATAATATTCAAGGCAATGTAGTGCAAACACATCTAACATTTTCTTAACGTGCATTAATCCTTAGCACTATAAATAAATATTACTATCAAATGTTTGTTGTGAAGTTAAAGTTTGTGTCTTTTAATAGTATTATCCTATAAATAAAAAATACGGAAAAAGAAATGTGACACTAACTTTTTGTGTATGCATGCATACGTAAACCCTATTAAAAAGATTAAGATATCTTAGAGAAATTTGAATTTCGGCTATTACTTTTATATAAGATGCTCATTAAAGTAGGTATGACAACAACATCTTTTAGATATTTAATTGTAACCTGTATAAATCTTCTAGATAACATTTTCAGTCAGATGATAAATAAATAAGGAGAGAAGGGGTCCCCTTGTCTAATACCTTGAAACATAAAAGGCCTAATACATAAATAGCCTCTCAAACTTGATTGAAATTTACATTTTGGAACCTCAACTGAGGTAAGTTCTATTAAACACTCCAACCGCATTGCTTGTGTGCCTATTGAACACACTTTTGACAGCCCTAAACAAACTTAAGTGCGTGAAGTTACTCGCCATAGACCAAAGAAATACGACCAATTAAAAAAAGGACAAGTCAACAAAGGGAAAAATAGTAAAAAAACTAAATAAAGAAAAAAGAGAAAATGATTAACTGAAAGGAAAATTTTTCTTACGTAGGAATTTGAAGAAAAAAAGTGGCGAAATCTAAAAAGTTGGGGAGGAATAAAAAGTCAACTAAATTGGTGGGGCAACTAATTTTTGGCTTGAAATTTTTTAGTTACAACAACAAAAATATTCAACTTTGGGTTGAAAGAAATTTGAAGAAAGACAGTGATTGAAATATGCAAACATTCAATTTTTTATCAACCGTTATTTTATTTTATTTTTAACCTTTTGGACAGCAGCAGAGATGAGATGATTGCCATTTTCTAAATCTCGAAAAAAACTTTTTTAATTTTTTTATGTTAAAATTATAATTGTTGTTCAGAAATGTGATGAACTATCTCAGCAAGATGATTTTGGGAATTTTCTCTATGGTTACGGCATCTGCTGACATTGTGTGCTATTATGAACTAATTTTCTCTACAAGACTTCAATATCTCCAATAGGAAGATCGTGGCGTGGAAACAAGATTTGTTGGTGGGTGTAGAAATTCTTGATTTTCTACTTTCTGACTTCTGTACACCGGTTATATTTCAGATTGAAAAAAAATTAAGGTACATTTATTTTAGTAATAATTTATTTAGAAATGATCTCTACAATTTGTTTATGATAGAAATCGTGCTAAAAAAATAAGGAATAGTAGCAGAGGAGAGCTGCTGGTGTGGTGGCCTTTAAATAAAGTGGGTTTCTGAAAATGAACAAAGTGAAAACACATTATTTGAGACTTGTTCACGTGCCTAACAAGTGTGAAATACACTTCTTTTTTGCCATGTCAACTTTGTGTTCAATAGGCACACAAGGAATGAAGTTGGAGTGTTAACGTAAATTGACCTAAGTTGAGATGTCAAAATGAAAATTTCAGTCAAGTTTAAAGGGCTATGTATTTGGCCAATATAAAAAGACAAATGTATCAAGCACATCATCTATAAAATTATGAAGTTTCATTTAGGGGAACTATGCACTTGTATACAATAGGTTTCTCTGTACAATGATGCATTGTGTCCCGTCGCATTCACATGAATCCCCACACATACGCTTGGATACTCTACACAGGCACCTCTTCGAAAGATCTTCCATGTAATCCTGCATGTACAATGATTTGATGTAGAGCTCCCTTATGAAAGACATGTTAAAAATATAATTACAGATTAGTGCAAAAAAAAAATGAAGAAAAGTGCGTCGACTTAAAAAATACATTAATTTGTTCTCGACTTTATACACTAATTTGAGAAATTTTATTTACTGGTTGCCTGTTCGGTTTATTAGTCTCTTTTTAACTTTCAACATAATTGATTTGTGTTTTTTACTGATTTGTGCTTCAATTTTATAATTTAATGTTATGAACTTTGAATGGATAGAGTTTGACGTATGGATTACTTATGTTTTATGGTAAAGAGATTTGCTGTAAAGGAGAACATTATTGTTAAGCAATCACTTCTTAACTTAATTATTTGTCTTGAGAGATATTCAAACTTGACATGCGAAATATTGTGTCCAAATAAGGCATCCTGAATTTTTTCCCTGTTTTAGGCTTGAGTTATCTTTGTATTTAAAGTGAATCAGTCTGATCTAGATTATTGTGAGTCTGTGATCATGTATCTTCATGATCCATAAAAGTTACTGCACCTTGTATACTATATAACAAAATGGTGTAAAAAAAGAAGAGGAAAAATAGGGTCTTAACGAAATGACGATTGCAAATGGTATTTATTAGTTGGACCTGTGGGTTTCTAATCCATATGGTTAAATATAAAAAATAAAAATTACACCTAATAAAGGTAAGCCTATTTTACGATTAGAATATGTTAAGAGCTATGTGAGTGTTTAACGTACGCTATAGCGTGTACTAGAACGGATATTGGTTTTACAGTATGTAAATTGTTGTAGATACACTAGTAAACCAAGTAATGAACACTGAAAGTCTGAAATCATGTAAAATGAGTCACCCAAGATATTTAAAGAAGACAATGAACTATGGATTGTGCTTTAAATTTCTGTATTTCAAGGTCTACTATTGCTAGTTGGATCAATGATAAGGTGAATTATCTTGGATTTTTATGTATATATGGTGGGCCTGTGGGGGTTTGCAATAATCCTTGGGAATTCAAGAAACCGCCTTTTATAATTGATTCCATCACTATCACGAGCAACAAAATATCCAACGTAATTTCACAAGTGGATCTGGGAGGTGTAATATATAGACAGACCTTATTTCTATTTTTATGAGGTAGAGAGGTTATTTCTGATAGACCCTCGACTAAAAAACGTATAAACAAAGCAGTCAAAATTGATTCTACCATGACAACATAATTTATAGCATTTTATTTTGGTCAGTCAAGAACAAATACTTTATGTATTTACTTTAGGCCAGTCAAGCAACATCATCAAGGGCTTATAACCAAGTCTACAGTATATATTTTTAAATCTTTTCTATGACATCAGTGATGTTAATACTACACTATTTATGGAGCTTGAACCCACTACTTTTAACTATGGAAAGCGGTAAACTCACTAGGAGCCCGTTTGGATTGGCTTACAGCTTAAAGCTGTTTGCAGCTTATAAGCTGAAAAAAATAAGTTGGGGTAGTCCAACTTATTTTTTTTGGCTTATAAGCTGTTTTCAGCTTATAAGCTGCTTTAGATAAACTAAGTCAAATGGGTCCAATTATTTTTTTGAGCTTATTTTAAGCATAAAATGACTTTAAGCTGGCCAGCCAAACACTCAAAAAAGCTGAAAACAGCTTATAAGCCAACTTATAAGCCAATCCAAACGGGCTCTAGGTAGAGCTAGCTAGTCCTTAACCCAGAAAAAAATTATATTGACATCCCTATGACCCTAAAAAGTATAATTAATAAAATAAATACTAGTGGCAGATCACAGAACAAGGAAGTTAATTAGAAGATAGATTCGATAAGTTTTGTAAATTTTAAGAGAGCCCATGCTGCATTGCCCGACTATAGTCAAACAAGTAATGATGTCCAAATTATGAGCTAATGAGTAGTACAAAACAAGAGTCAAAATAATTTAAAATAAAATAAAATTCCAACTCCCAAAAAACAAGAGGGGATGGGAACGTAACAAAAACCAAAGCAGCCATGCGCGACCATAAACTCAGGCTAAAAGACAAGCACAGAGCATAAAACTCTCTACTTTCTCTCTTTAAAACGTACTGTAAGGAACTCAATAATACCAATTGTCTGGCCATGATTAAGGTACGCCAATGATAATTTTTTAATTTATGTATATGTCCGATTTTGGATAATATGGAGTACATTTTAAGCTGGAAAAAGTTGCATCATTATTTAAGATGCTTATCTAACCTATATAGCTAGTTCCAATTTATTTGACACTCTTTATGTTTAGACAAAAGTAAATCATATATCATTCTGGAACCCACAAAGTTATAACTTTACAAGTGTTTTTGATTGTGCACAAAATGTTAGAAAAAGAATCCTAGGAGATACATATTCCTGTAGTGGGTGAAGTTAAAGTTGACACCTTCCTTCAGAGGATGTGTTCTTCACTTATTCCTTTTACCCTCACTCCATTTTAAATAAAGGCAAAATTGAACTAGTAGTACCTTAAATTCCTTTCAGTTTCCATAGGCATTGAGAAGGACGAATTATTAAATATTTTCATTCTTTTGATTAAGGCAAGTAGCATATCTTATGTACAAGATTTGAAAGTTGAAATCCCATATTTTAAAGAGAGCTACCCATAACTATCATTTGAATGACATGATGGTGTACAATTTAGTTACACTAACAATGTATAAAATTTGAGGTTGATAGGACTCTGGTGGACGTTCGATACCCCGATTTTTGTATTATGGTATTTGATGCAGTATTTGGTATCCATTTTAAATTTTTTGGTATTCAAATATTTATAAATAAATAACCGAAATACCGAATTATCATACCGAAATATACAGGTACATGAATAATTCATATATATTATTATAATACTAACAAATACTTATAAACTAGTATTAATACAAAATTAGTTATTTAGACGTTAGAACTTTCACTATTCTATCTTGATTGAAATGTTTTTTGAGTAATTGACTAAGAAAAGGAATTGCTTGTACCTGCTTGTGAATAGTTTTACATGTGTAAGGTGTTAGTATGATATAATTGAGACTGTTACTTGAGTAGCCAAAGTTATAATTTTCTATATGTAAGTCGAAATCGAACAAACTATGATTACTGATTTATCGTACCGCAAAATATCAAAACCGAATTAAAAAATACTGAACCATACGAAATGAGGTAATAGTGTATATAGTATTTTTGAAACTGAAAATCAAAATTACAGAACTAAAGTATCCAATACTGTATCATAGAATACCATGCCCACCCCTACTTGAAAGTGTCCGTTTTTTTGTGATCATGTTGAAAGTGCCTTGGTATTTAGTGGTGAGCGTGACCTATATTGATTGTACTGTACCACAGGCTAGAGCATGCTTGTATACCCGGACCCACGTTAGCCATTTGCTGGTGTATATATGTGTGTTTCTTAAAAGTTTGGTTTGGTTAAATTGGTTCTTGATCGAATAAAGGATCCAACCATATTTTGCCACATAAATGGGAGGAATTAATTAGTCTAAAGTCAAAATATATAGCAGTACTAAGTATTATGAGATAATAACACTTTTGGTCTCTTAATTATAGATAAATTTTGATTCTAATCTTTGTTATATCTGACTAAATATATCAAACTTTCAATTAATTAAAGGATACTCCTTTGATAGCTTTACTTGTAAACATTCATAAATCATAGTAATTTTTAAATATTCTATTACTTAATTACTCATGTGTTATGTCAAGTTTGTATTGTTACTTCATCTATGATAGTACAACAACTCTATAAATAGTCAAATATAACATAGTTTCTACACGAATGGACCAAAATCACACATTTAATTAATCAAGGATTAATATGTTGAGTCATATATCAATAATATCAAAAGTAAAATTTACCAATAACTTTAAGTACCAATGCTGCCGTTATCCCTAGTATTACCCGCTTCGCTTGGTTTAACGATAATTTAGAATATTCCAAAAGTTAATACTAAATCTATAACAAATATAACTCTTTTCTTGGTAGAGGCAGCATTTCAAATTGAACTCCGTACATTTCAAATTTGTACATATATAGACCTTTACTTTATGGAGAGTCTAATTAACTTGCTCATCTTTGATTAAAAAAGTATCTTTTCATCAATTATTATTATTCCCTAAATAATATTATAAATAATTTAAAAATATTAAGCTGATTTTCATTATACGTGATGGAAAATACAAATTGAGATAAATGTAAAAGGAGGAGGATGATATAAAGACACAATTCGGAACAATGGTGTCTGACTAGTCTGTATCACTGTGAAAGTGCCATAACCTTTTATATACGTTGACAAAAGTAAATCAAACAAATAACTTACGAACAAGTACATAGACGGGAAGTTATTGACACATTTTCATTCATTTGAACAAAAACAAATGAAAAATATTGTTGTCACAGAACAAGAAGGAAAACAACGTCCTAATTAATCAGTATCTTACTAGAAACCCTTGTAAATTACAACAAAGCAAGGCAATATAGCCTTAGGATTAAAAACATACAACTCATCCAAATTGGAATAAACTCCAGCAGCTCCAGCAATGGAATCATACTCCTCCAAATTATTACTATTATTTCCATCCAAATTTTTCTTCACCCTGCCTGCAATCACCCTGCAAACTAACATTGCCCTCTTGTCATCCTCCTCATTTGACACAACTCTTGTGTTGTCGTGTGCCTTCCCGCTCGTCGCGGTCGTCAATATACCTGCACAATTTAAGAACTATTCTCTCAATCGATCATTCTTCTCTAGTAATTTAATAACAAGCTTTTTTTTTGGCCCGTCGGCCGAAATTAATTACAGGCACTAGTCAAAATATGCAAAACACATCGATCATTTATATAATATGTATATTCATGTATACAATATGTATAATTTTTGTATGTTTAAGTAAATATGTATATTTATTGTATATTAAATATATATTTACGTATGTAATATGTATATTACATGTATATTTAAGTACAAATCATATGCATTTGTTGGCTATTATATTTTAGGGCGGCCAGAAAAGGTAAATATAATAAAAATTTATATGAAAAGAAAGTCGATTTCCAACAATAATACCTTTCTTTGTACCATGATCAGTAGTAGTAGCCATCTTGAATCCATTTTTGATGAGAGTACACACATTACAATTTGGGACAGTGCACAAATTTGAGGAGCCATTTAGGCCAAGGGAACACATGAATGTTGTGCAATAGAACCTTAAGAGTTCGTTCCCATCTGCAATACAACGTGGGTGTTTTTTGGCAAGATTAGTTGCCTTAGCCTTGATAGCCTCTCTGTACTCCTCAAATCTCGAAATAGTTCTAGGAGTATTGCGGATTTTCAAGATTCTGTCAATCTTGCAAACTGGGGTCTTTTTGTTCAACCAGCTTGACTGAAATATGATTTCCACTATGTTTCTACTTGTGTCCTCCGGACCCAATTCAGATACTGCCAATTCATATTATTCATAAAATTAGAATAAAATAGACACAAAAGAATAAATAAATGGGTAAGTTATGTTTTTTTTTCCTTGTTACCATGTTATATTTGTTGCCTAAGCGTAAGGCTGGAACCGGTTCCAACCGGTTAACCGGTTTTCCACTCCAAACCGGAACCGGTCCGGTTTGGAGTGGTTAAAATCTATTTTTTTTTATTTTTTATATTATATATATATATTATAGTATTTATTAGTATATTGTAGCTATATTTACATATGTTAGACAAGTTTATAATTAAAGTTTAAATATTTACTGACTAACAGCAAGTCAGCAATACAGAATAGTGTTTTTCGTATACATATATATGTATATACAGAATAGTGTTTTTCGTATACATATATATGTATAACTTATATATATAACTTATATATACTTATATATATATAACTTAATATAACTTATATATACTTACATATACTTATATATTTGTATAACTTAATATATATACTTTTTTATATGTACTATATACTCTATATACTTATATATATATATATATATGTACTATATACTATATATATATATTTATATACTATACATACTTATATATATGCATAACTTAATATATATACTATATATACATATATACTATATAAGAATATATACTTATATAGTATATATAAATATATATACTAATATATGTATATATATTATATATATTTATATATAATATATACTATATAAGTATATATACTTAATATATATATATGTTATATATTTATATATAATATATATACCAACGTTTTTTTTTTATTATTTTTCACCGGTTTAACCGGTCCGGTTCCGGTTTCCAAAATATTGAAACCGGACCGGTAAACCAATACACGGTTAACCGGAACCGGTTAACCGGTTATACCGGTTCCAGTTCCGGTTCCGGTTTAACCGGTTCGGTTACCGGTTAAAACCGGTTAAATGAAACCGGTTGCCAGGCGTACCTAAGCGGAACGAAGGAACTTAATAAGACTAAATATTTAGGTATGGCGCCCAAGTCATGCGGTTCTTTAATTTATATTGTAGAATCATCAAGATCAACTTTCAGATAATTTGATTAGTTTGACGGTAAACTTTTCCATTGTATATATTAGTTCAGAAATTTATGGGAGGGTACATCTAAAAGGAAAAGAAGAAGAAGAAGAAGAAGAAATTAGGTAGCATGAGAGGGCGGAATTAAGTGGAGGCTTGGAGGTTAGTGCAATACTAGTACTAATTAGTACTCCCTCCGTCCCAGATTAACAGGTCACTTTAGTTCAAAAGAATTATTTCAAAAATAATTGTCACTAGAAATTCAAGATTAAAGTTGACAATAATTTCTAATCATATCATTAGTAGACGTGAAAAAAGGTAAATCGACACTTAAGTGGGGGCGGAAGGAGTAGTAACTTCCTAAGAAACTGGTGATAGAAATGACAACATTTAAAGAAATGGCATAGGTAATTGACATACTAAACACTGTGAAATATAATATATTATTTGGAATCATAATGACAACAAGACTAATACTACAACATAGTATGAATGATTTTGGGAGACGAACATGGTGACTACACACTCCCTGCCAAAAAACTTGTACAAATATAAAATATGCCAATCAGCTAGAGGGAGACAGAGGTCATGCAGTTCGAGGCTACAGAAAAAAGTTTGACTAAAGAATTGAGGAAAAAGAGATTCCTTTTTAAAGTAGTAACCAATTGATGAAACAGAGGATTAAAATAAAATACACATTAACTTTTTGTAAATGAAAATATAGGAAAGAACCCACAAGTGTAAGTGGTTGCGGTGGATTGATAAATACTCCTTCATTTTTTAACCAGAGATATCGAGTTCGAATTCTGCTAAATATGAAGTCACATTTGTTAGAAAGCGCTTTAGAACTAGAAAAAAAAAATCTAGGAAAAGAAATTAGTACGTACCAGCATGCCTAACAGCTTGATGAAGTTCCAAATTTTCAAGTTTCGTAAAGATTTCTCCACATTCAGAACAAATAGTTGATCTCAAAGAAGGATCCCTAGCTATTGGATCAACAACCATTCTACATTCATAGCAACCCGAAAGCTTTCTGAATGGCATTCCTCTTATCGAAGATGAAGCAGTGGGAGAACCTGAGAGTAACGAAGACGAAGAAGCAGAAGAAGAAGAAAAACTACTAATGCCATTATTATTTACTTTGATGGATCTATTCGACGAGCCATCGATATTTTTACGTCCTTTTGGAGGCGATGGCGATGGCTCGGGCCTATGCATGACCTTTGTGTTGCTACATATGGAGCCAGAACACTTCAGTTTCTTGCACTTTTTGTTGTTGTTGTTGTTGTCGTCGCCGCGTTCACCTTCATGGCCTTTAGGATTTTTCTCTTGTTTCTTGCACTTTTTGTTGTTGTTATTGTTGTTGTTGTCATCGACTCGTTCATCTTCATGGCCTTTAAGATTTTTCTCTTGTTTCTTGCACTTTTTATCATTGTTGTTGTTGTTGTCGACCTGTTTACCTTCATGGCCTTTAGGATTATTTTTCTCTTCTTTCAATATTTCAACTTGTAGGTGTTTACAAGTAAAGAGGCTTCGTACAACTGCCCATGAATGTGGTTTCTCTTCTTTTCTCTTCTTGCTGGTTTTAGAGTGCTTAGTACTGGAATTTCCTCTACCTTTGGCCATGGCAAGAAAGAGAGATGCTAATACTGTAAAAGGGTGATGTTGGGGGAGTGGTTTTTATCAGTAAAAAAGGATGGGCATCTCTCTTTACTCTTTAGTCTAAGAGGCAGAGAGGACTTTTTTGCTTTAGAATAATGAAATGTGAAAACAGGTGGGAGAGTGGAGTGTGGAGTAAAAAGAGGGAAGAGTCCTTTTCTTGTTATGCAGAATTCTTGATTGTGGTTTTGTGGACCTTTGCTCATTAATTACTATGTCTATACAGTTGTTGGTTCTCTTAAATAATCACTGCTCTATTTTTCTGTTCTTTTTTTCCTTTGAATATGTTACTATAAAATCTTAAGATATTTTTTGAAAATAAATTATTTTAAGATTGTGAACTATTAAAAAAGTTTCAATTCTGACATACTTTTGGTTTACTACCCAGGACTCATAAATGAGGTTATAGTTGAAACGATCGCTTATTATTTTAGGACGAATTTTGGGCATGATCAATTGGAACACGTACCTAAAGTGGTGTGTAAAAGATACGCTTTTAGAAAAGGTCAGGGGTCAAACTATGTATTAAGACTATTTAATTTGCACACTGAATTTTTTATGGAAAGATTGTGAAGGGGCAATGTTTGCTCGGAAGTAATGTAGTCACTGACAAGTAGATGTATAAAGTAGAGGATTCTGAATTGAATCTTTCTTCCTGGTTGTAAATCAATTTTAGTACCCTAATTGTCGTTGGTTGGTTGTGAATTGTGATTATTAGATTGACTAGTAAAATACTCATGTCAAGTCTTTTTTAAATGGGAAAATGGTCAAATATACCCCTCTACTTTAGTTTAATAGTTAAATATACCCTTCGTTAGTTAAAGTAGACAAATACACCCCTTCCGTTAGTCAAAGTAGATAAATGTACCCCTTCCGTTAAGAAAGTACACAAATATACCCCTCAGTCGACAAAATCCCCAATTCCACCATTAATTACCCGATTTAACTTTAAAAAAACCATGTCCGACCCACCCCGACCCGCAAATTAAATTCTTTCCACCCAAATATACCCACCACCACTACAACCGACCCAACACAACCACCACCTCCACTTCCACCACCACAACCAACAAATTCTTCATAATCATCCTTAACCACAACCCCAATTGTTTTGTGCCTAAAACTTCAAGAGATTGTTGATTTTTAGTTTTTAATTTTAGATTGGAGGACCGTTGTTTAGAAAGGAGGCTTGTGGCAGGGATTTTCTAGCCTTTTTGAGCCTAAAGCTTTCATTTTTATTGATTTTAATGTTGCTAGCTACCTAGATATGTGATACAGTGATACTTGAAGAAATTTATCTCAGTTTGCTCCAAGCCAAAGCTCTCTGTTGGATACCTAAGTATTTTATAAAGTGTGAAATATTATAATAATCATGTTTGACTGATGACAATCATGCTTTCTCTGGTATTTTGCATATGATATTCAATACTGTATTAAGGATTTAATGTATTTACTGAGATCCAATGATCTTTTTTGTTTTGTTCAGTGATGTCTGAGGACATGGTTAAGGATAGTTATGAAGAATTTACTGGTTGTGGTGGTGGTGGTTGTGTTGGGTCGGTTGTGGTGGTGGTGAGTATATTTGGGTGGAAAGAATTTAATTTGCGGGTCGGGCATGATTTTTTTTAAGTTAAATCGGATAATTAATGGTGGAATTGGAGATTCTGTCAACTGAGGGGTATATTTGTATAGTTTCTTAACGGAAGGAGTATATTTATCTACTTTGACTAACGGAAAAGGTATATTTATCTAACTTGACTAACGGAGGATATATTTAACTATTAAACTAAAGTAGAGAGGTATATTTGACCCTTTGCCCTTTTTAAACTCTACCACACCTTTGCATTTAACTTCTGCATTGTTTTGCTCACATTCTCTTAGATATTTATGATTTTTCCATTGTTCAATATATTCTTGTGTTTAGTTATGTTGATTATACAGCTGTGTTTTTGGCATGTCTTGTATTTATAGTAGATGTACTGTCCATTTCTACCCCCCTTTTTTGTGTTTGATTTGCCCTAGTCACAACTCACACCTTCAAATTGTCCCTATCTTATTCATTTTAGTTAGCTTCTTGTTTGTTCAGTGTTTTATTCCTTTCATTCGATCCCCTATCATCTTTATATTCTTAGTTTCATTTTTCTTTTTTTGCGCCATGGAGTCTTATGTTGTCCTAATCGATTTGTTCTGCTTCCCAATATTTTAAAGTTTCTACAGTGAGTTTCACTTCATGTTCTGTCTACATTAGGACATCTTCATGATCATTTCAATTCTTCTTAACTCTCTGTTTTTGGTTCCATGCTTTATACTCAATCTACAACCGTAGGTTCGTATTTCTTCCAATTCTATTTTGCATGTGTTTCAAGATAAAAACTTCAACTTACTCTGAAACTGTCGAGAAAATATGAACGTTTGGGCATTTTTTGGAATTAAAAAGGATGAGTGGGGTCGGGTCGTGGATCAGTTTTTAGGTGCGACTGTGCGTTAGGTTTTAATTTGGTCCAGGTTCTAAAGTAGTTTTTAACTATTTTTTTCTTAAAATTAAAGTTGTCGCGTCATTAATTCTCTCCAAAAAATTACAAAATTCGGCTAAAATGAACATTGAAGTGAGTTAGGTAAAGTAAAATAAATTTTGAAAGACCAAAAAAAGATAAGAGACTTCAAAGATAATTGTTACAAATTGAGTGATCATTCAAGCAATCAACTCCAAGAAACTAATAGGAGCCAGTGATCCCATGATTATCCTCCATAAATACTACTAAAATACTAACATATACACAATCTTGAGTCATTTTAGCAAGGAAAAAAATTAGGGAAAAGGCATAGTTATCCCCCTAAATCAAAGCCTGATTTTCAACTCTCATTTAAGTACTCCTTCCGTTCCCTTACTAATCTAGTATTGACTTAACATTTCGTCTAAGAAAATGTTATTTATTAAGAGATAGTTTTACTATATTTCTCCCATTAATGGTAACTAAAATCATAACATCAAAGCATATTTTATCGTGCTACCACATTGTGTATAAATTAGAAGAAAATAATAGATAATTTATTATTTTTTAAAGTGGATAAGTAAAAAAGAAATTTTTATTTTAATATACTAGACTAGTACAAGGGAGGGAGTAGTAAATTTTTATAGTGCTATCGTGTTGCACGTTAATTTGATATATAGTAAACCAATCTCAAACACAAAAAAAGATTTTTAGATTGAAAGATTAAGGATTGAAGAGCACATTTTGGTTGCATGCGTGTGATCCAAAGCGTAATTCAATTACTGCAACCTATATATGTCGGTGCAGTTAACTCCCACCCTCCAGTGCATGTTTTTCAAACCCCTCTCTCTCTCTCTCCCCCTCCATATTTCACGATCATTTTCTTGTCTTTTTGAACTTTAAAATTATGGAAGGAGATAACAATGAGATTTTAGTCGTCGGATTTCAAAAGCAAGCAATAACTATGAGATTTCAGTCGCCTGAGGGAGCACCAAAGTAGGCAATGGAGAGAGCTCAAAAGCTGTCAATAACGGCGAATTTCAATCATCATAGACAACTCAAAACAAGCAATAGCGATGATATTTCAGTCGCCAGAGAGAGCTCAAAAGCCAGAAATAACGATGAGGCTACCAGAAAGAGTTCAAAATGCGGAAGTAATCATGAAATATCCGTCGACGATAAATGTCGTCTATCGAATATGAGAAGGCTGGAGGAGAAAAATCTAATATTCATGATCACTCTGAAGGTATTTCCTGTATTTTAACTTATATTGTCATTGATTATCGGTTGATATATGTGTGTGCGTGTGTGTGTGATCAACGTATAAAAATGATGTGACTCATCTTTTGAATTTTGTTTGTTGCTTAAGTTTTACATATGAATTACATACTTTTGCATGTTTTGATGCCTTTATCGACAAATATTTACCTTTCTATAAGGAATCCGCGACTTAAGTAGTACCAAAAAAAAAAAAAAAAAAACACATTAATAGGTTTCACGCACGGATTTCGTGCGTGAAAGGACCAAACTGCAAAAATGCACTTTGAGCCTTTCACGCACGAAATTCGTGCGTGAAGCAGATGACCATAAAACCGACCCCTCCTTCCCTACCACATATCCCGACCGTTCACCCCCACCATACCCCCGCCATCAATGACCATTTCAGGTGGTCCCCAACCCCCAAAACGCTATTTTGTTGCTGTTTTTCAATCCAAAACTCAATATTCTTGTTATATTGAAGTGTAGGAACAAGTTTCTAAGGTTAGATTTTGGAATATAGCGGTGCAGAGCTCATTTTGAAAACTCAAAAACACCTTCATTCTAGGTATTTTACTATGAATTTTTTATTACATTGCTAAATATATTATTACCTTAGGACGGATCTGTGGTGGATTGCGCATTTTTTTTGCGCGTTGTTGGGCAGTGGGCGCGGGACTGCCCAGTGGGTGCCGACTGCCCCCTTTAAATTTTTTATTTTTTTAATTTGTTTATCTATTATTAATTAGTTAATTATTTATTGCTTGTTTATTTAGTATTTGTTAATTGTTCGATTAGCGACTTAAGTATTTATTAATTGTTAGACTAGCTATTTCAATTGTTAGACTGGCTAATTATTTATTTAGTTTTTGCTAAGGCAATTGTTTATTTGTTAATAATTTCTTAATTGTTTCATTAGTTAATTAATTGTTTATTTGTTAAATATATGATAATAATTTATTAATTTTTTGATTAGTTACTTAATTGTTTATTTATTAAATATATGATAATAACTTGTTAATTATTTGATTAGTTAGTTAATTGTTTATTTATTAATTATTTATACTAATTGTATGCTAACTAATTGTTAATTATTTGACTTATTAATTTTTAATCTTTATATTTTAGGATTGAAAACCCTTAGTTTAGGATTCATAACCCGTAGCTTAGGATTGAAAACCCTTAATATAATTTTCGATAAAAGATTACATAACTAATATTACTTGTTAATGATTTATTTAAAATACGTAAAATAGATGGGTCACCACAATCCTTAATAAAATTTTCCATAAAAGATTACATAACTAATATTACTTGTTAATGATTGATTTAAAATACGTGAAACAGATGGGTCACCACAATCCTTAATAAATTTTTTGATAAATTACATAACTAATACTACTTGTTAATGATTGATTTAAAATGCGTAAAACAGATGGAGCACCACCCTCTTGATCCGGGGCCCTTCAACCGAGAGTTATTGTATCTTCAACCCGAGCATAGGTCGCAACATATATGGACATCCGACCTGCAGCCTGAGTTTCAGGTCCGTACCCGGTTAGGGGACTCAGCATGGGAGATCTTAGCTGCTCGCCCCCCACATCCTCGTGTCCTGGATATACTACGTCGGGGCAGTATCTACCGGTGCGTCCAAGTTGGTCGGGTACAGCACGATAGGTCGCTAGTGACGGCATTGATTGAGAGGTGGCGACCGGAGACGCACACATTTCATCTCCGCACCGGTGAGGCTACCATTACCCTTCAGGATGTGGAGGTCATTTATGGGCTACAGGTTGATGGACGCCCATTGTATATTGAGGAGCCTCCTGTGTTGCCGCCTTACCGGGATGAGTTGAACAGACTCACCGGTTTCGCGGCTCTGGATGGTCACATTTCCGGCCAGAGTCGGCTTTTGTTGTCGGCCCTTTACGCTCACTTGCGCCTCACGACATACAACATCCGATTGGAGAGGACACGCCTCAAGCTGATGTTGACCGACGCGCGCGTCTATACCTACTCATCATATTCGGGGCCATCCTGTTCCCGAACACTTCGGGTTCGCATTTGAGCTTGAGGTATCTTTGGTATATCGACGATCTCGCCGAGATAGGATGTTATAGTTGGGGCGCTGTTGTGCTGGGCTACATGTATCGAGGATTATTGTAAACGGAGTCGTAGACTCAATCAAATGGATGTTAGTGAAAGAACTTATCCTCGCAAGTGTTCTACATGTAAGCAATATGGCCATGACAAACGTTCGTGTGGGCAACAAGGTCGTGGTAGTACAAGCACGTCTCGAAATAATAGAGCCTCTAGAACTTGAAGATTGTATTATTATTGTAATTTATTATTGTATTGCTTTGAATTAGTATTGTAATTAGATGGAATGAATTATTTTTAATTAGTATAAACCTCTCGTATTGGATGAATTATTATTAAATCAAATATTTATATTTGTACATTCAAATATAATAAAACACTTAAATCAAAACCCTATAAATATGATAAGTTTCAAAACTTACTTCGGGGCACTTTAGAACCCCTAAAACGACGATTCAAACGTTTAGGTGGACTTGATGTAATGAGCCGATTTTATTGTACGCAAAAAAAGATATTAAGTTTTATATAAAATATTGATATTTTTGGGTTTTGAAACATGACTAATCTTTGCCCAAAGTATGGAAAAAAATGTGATTTGAAAGGTAACACCAAAAAAAAAAAAAAAAAAACAGAGGGGCTGCTTCACGCACGAATTTCGTGCGTGAAAGGCCCAAAGTGCATTTTTGCAGTTTGGTCCTTTCACGCACGAAATTCGTGCGTGAAACCTATTAATGTGTTTTTTTTTTGTACTAGTTTGGTTCAACTTTTTTTTTTTGTGCTACTTAAGTCGCGGATTCAGAAAATATGTAAATTGTACATCCTTCTTTACTTTCATGTGATTATGCTGGCACTTAGTTTGTTCATTTTTTTAATTTTTTTATTTGTCGGACGTATGGAATGACACATGGAGCAATCAGAAGCGTATATCCTTTTTGCAAATCTATCATGATTCGTGACAAACAAATTTTATGTGTTCAGGAGGCATTTATGCAGTGGCTGATACAGGATTTTAATGTCGTGGGTGCTCATCTTCTTTTACCGTAAAATTGATACTGCTCATAAAGTAGAAGCGCAAAATTATTTGAACACAATAATAGAAAGAGCTAACTAAGAACACCAAGAAAAAGTTAAAAACTAAACGTAAAAAATGAAAAAAAAAAGTATAAAACAAAGAAGAAGAATAAATATTTTGGAGGAAAAAAAAAGGAAAAGTCAGCTGGAACAACTGAGAAACATGAGATTTTTAAGTTATTTAAGGAAAAGTCAAGGAATAAAACGAAGAGGAGAGAGCTCTTAAAAACTTGTGGTAAGAGGGAATTGAACCCTCAACCTGACCCAACCGTGCAACTTCAACTAGCACACTAAACCAAAGCACCCACCCTAACTTTTGAACAGTGGGTACTATTCAGCCTATATATCCTATTTGGAGAAATGCCTATGTATAAAATATAGTTCCTGTTCGAGTTAATGGGTGCTCGAGCACCGTACCACAACAAGTGGGTCCGCCCCTGCATTTATGAAGTCTAGCTACATGTGACTTTTAGAGTTATCATGTCATGCATGCAATAACTCCAGAGAGTGTGGACAATGAACAGTTGAAATTGGTATATTTGCACTGATATATAGAATTAGACGAGGGGATGATTACTATTATTAAGAAATAAAATTGTCACGGTGTTTACTGCATATATGATATACCATATACTGGAAATTGTTATTGCTATGCTTAGCAAAGCGCTTCTAGACAAAGAATAAAACCAATGCAATCCATTGAAATATAAAAATTGAATCACAAAGAGACTCAGTTATTTTCAAAATATAACCACATTAGTGAACTTATGCATTGTGTTAATTTTTTGAACGTGGTGTTTAAAGAGATTTCAAGAAAATTCGACACATACAAATTATTCGACAAACATTATCTCTCACTCTTACACTTAAAACATACGGATATATAACAACATGATTGACTCAATGATAAGTTAGTTTTTGCATATCCAAATTAGCCATTTGTATCAACATACTACCTTTATTGTTGTTGTCAAAAAACTTATTGACAAATACAGTTATTTGAGTAGTTTAATTCAAAGATCTAAAATATCTAAAAGAAGTTCCACCTTTCAAACTTTAAAATTGAAATACTAATTTTAAAGTTGAAAAAGAGATTTATTTCACATTCATAATATCATTACCGCATAAAGAGTAATGAATTTTTCTTATTAATTAAAAAGGCCATATAATGAACACGGGAAAATAATAGACCTCTTTAAATTAATTATATCTTTTCAACAAAGACGGTAGATAACTTTTTGTATTAATAAAAATTTTGAAGGTAAGAAATTGATTCTAAGGGGTAGTTTGGTAGCTGGGTAGGATTATGCGGGTATTAGTATTGCAGGTATTAGTTATGTAGGTTTTAGTTATGCAGGGTTTAGTTATGCATAAATTATTTCTTTGGATGTTGATTTGTTATATTAAATGTTAATAAATATTATATATTTCTTAAAATTAAAATATTTGTTTACAATTAAAATTAAAATATAATTTATTTAAAAAAATATTAAAATATTGTAGTAAAAATTTATATTAAAAATTATATAAAAATATGGTCTAGAAAAGGAAAGTATTTAAGTGAGAATGATAAGGGTAATATTGTCATTTTAACTTTTTATTCATGTATTAGTTAGTCCATCTTCTACCCCACATAAAATAATACATACATTCCCTCATAACTTATACATGCATTAGTTATGCGGGTTTCTAAATTGCAAACCAAACATCGTACTAATTTTATACATGAAAAACTTACTCCCTAACTATCTACCAAACGCATGCAGAAATTAATACATGAATAAGGTGTCTCTTTACTAGCTACCAAACATGGTATAAGTTAATGCAAAAATTAATACATTAAGGGTGTGTTCGGTATGGAGGAAAATATTTTCCAAGGAAAATGTTTTCCTGGAAAATGTGTTCTTAGAAAAGAAGTGAATTTCTACTTGTTTTCTCATGTTCGTTTGGGTAGCGGAAAATAAGTGAATTTCTTACTTATTTTCTCATGTTCGTTTGGTTCGTAGAAAACATTTTCAAAAAAATACCCACCCAAGGCCCACAACTCCACCCAAACCCCACCACACCAACCCCCCACCCCCACGCCCACGACACCGCTACCCACCCCCATGCCCACCCCACCGCTACCCACCCCCACGCCCACCCCACCGCTACCCACCCCCACCCTTTTTTTTTTGAAGTTTTTGATTTTTTTTCTGGATTTTCTAAACCACCACATGCCCCCCCCCCCCCCCCCCCCAAACAAACCCGCGTGGACCCATGCCAACAACAACCCCCGTAACCACCCACCCCCACTCCTAATTTTTTTCTGGATTTTCTAAACCATCACATCTCCCCCCCCCCCCCCACCCGCGTGGACCCATACAAAATTTTTTTTTTTCAAAACAAAATTAATTTTTTTGGGGAGTGGGGGGGGGGGTGCGGTGGGGGTAGGGTGGGGTGGTGGGAGTGGTTGGGGTTTGGTGGTTGGGTGGTTGGTGGAATGCACAGTGAACTTGTTTTCTCTACTTTTATTAGGGAAGTCATTTTCCCCATTTTTAAGGAACTTGTTTTCCTCAAGAAAATGTTTTTCAAAATT